>NC_056623.2:149489941-149789941 GCF_002870075.4 Lactuca sativa
ACATATTCTAATATGATTTTTAGAATGTTTACAATATTCTACCAGATTTGCCAAATATGTAGAATATTCTAAATATTCTACTAAAATATTTAAAAAATGTTTTTTTTTGTATTTATTTTTTATTTATTTTATTTTGGTATTTTTCTGGAAAGTATAGATTCCGTAAATAATATTGGAAAAAATTTTTGAAAATTTTCAATTATTTTGAATTTTAAAAATGTTTTTGTTTTGTCTAATAAATGAGTGTCTAGGAATTGCATCTCACGGTCTCACAAAATTATGTTGTATCAGATGAATCTAACAATATATATATATATATATATATATATATATATATATATATATATATATATATATATATATATATATATATATATAATATCTCAAATTTTTTGAAAAATATTATTCAATACCATTTACCCACTGTTGGTACACAACTAAAACTGCATATGATTATCAGTTTAGTGTAATTTTTAAATAAATGCTATGATCGACTATTTTAAAATTTTACATTTCTGACTATCTTTAAATTTTGATAATAGATATAGATATAAATAATTTTATTTTACTTTTTAGCTATGATTGTTAATTAATTTATAAAATAACTATAAAAAAACATACTTTAAAAAAATAGTTTTTGAATATTATTTTAGTTAATATGACTATACCATTCAAGTTTATATTTAACATGTTCAAACATTTTAAATATAGATAGAAATATTTTATCCATTTTTTGGTTTATTTATAATTTGGTTTATGTTTTAAATCAACTAATTTATTTAATTTAACAAAACAAATATATTATATTAATAACTTGGAGGTGATAGTAGGGATGAGAGTGGGTCCAAACCTGGACCGGTAGACTCGGACCCGGAAAACCCGGGAACCAGTTACGAGATTTTTTAGGACTGGTATATAGGAACAGGTTCCGGTTCGGTTCAGGGTAATGTACCAGGTAAAGTGGGTGTAGAACCGGAGAACCAGGAAATATCAAAGTGGGTCAAATGAAACCGGGTAAAGTAGGTCTAAAAACGAAAAACCCGAGGAATCGGGTAAAGTGGGTCGAATGCATGTTTCAAAATTTCACAAAATACAAAAATAAAGCAGTGAAAAAAAATTCACAGCTTTGATATCCCAACTTTGAGAGACTATAAATCGGTGAATATGAAACCAAAAATGAAAAAATTATAGTCTAAAATCATGTACAAACTCTATACTACACTTTGGAAAAAACCACATGCTATTCCGGCTTCAAACGAATTAAATGTGTATGTTTTAAATCTATCACGAAATACAAAGAAAGCTGAAAAACATAAAATTTTCAGCTTTGATATCCCAACTTTGAGAGGCTATAAGTCAATGAATAAACATCCAAAAATAACAAAATTATAGTCTAAAATCATGTACAAACTATAAACTACACTCTGGAAAAAAAAAACCTCATGCCAATCCGACTTCAAACGAATGAGATATGATGTTTTAAAACTATCAAAAAATATAAAAAAAAAAAAAAAAAAAAAAAAAAAAAAAAAAAAAACTTAAAAACATAAAATTTCAAGCTTTGATATCCCAACTTTGATAGACTATAAGTCAATGAATATAAACCCAAAAATAACAAAGTTATAGTCTAAAATCATGTACAAATATAAACTATACTATGGAAAAAACCTTATGCCAATCCGACTTTAAACGAATGAGATATGCATGTTTTAAAACTATCACAAAATACAAAAAAAAAATAAAAAATAAAAAAAATAATAAAATAAAACAACTTTGAGAGACTATAAGTCAATGAATATAAACCCAAAAATGACAAAATTATAGACTAAAATAATGTAAAAACTATAAACTATACTATGGAAAAAACTTCATGTCAATCCGACTTCAAACGAATGAGATATGCATTTTTAAACTTTCCATAGAAACCGGTTCCAGCCCCTAAAACCGGTTCCGGTTCTTAAACCTGGTTTACCCAAACCCGAAACCCAGATTACCCGGAACCCGGATAGAGCCATTCGTTAAACCTGGGACCCGAATCAGTTTAACATATTCCGGTTCTAACGGTTCCGGTTCCGGTCCGGTTTTCTGGTTCTAAATCTCATCCCTAGGTGATACCCTCGTGAAACACGGGACAAATTATTTATTTATTTATTTGTGGTCAATGTCGTTATTGGGTTTGGGCAATGATGATAAATATTTTAGGGATAATGACTTATGAGGGTAATAAGGTTTTCAGTTTCTCCTTATTAGGTCACTAAGGTTTTTCTTGTGCGTATTAGACCAATATAGTTGTTATTACCATTTAGAAATAGTCTTTTTTTACCGGTTAAAACCGGTAAAAATGACTATTTGTAAACGGTAATAACAACCATATTGGTCTAATACGCACAAAAAAAACCTTAGTAACCTAATACGAACAAACTGGAAGCTTAATTACCCTCCGAAGTCATTAACCCCAATTATTTAGAAAACATGCTTACTAATCAATGTGACTGACTTGTTTGACTGAAAATAGTTGCTTTTATTTAAACTTATCTCACAACCCTTCTAGAACTTCTATGTCCAAAAACTCATATGATTGATGATCTTCATTACATAAATATGCAACATTTTATCAATAACTTCTTTTTTGTCATTTACATATTTACATGAACGCACCCATATGTACAAATACAATCTCACTTTGATACCTCCCATCAATGTTTACATTTGATAACGAATGGAAATGTAAAACCAACAGAGACTTGCAGACGATATCTATTATCAATTATTTTAAAAAGCAAAACCACAACATTAATTAAGAAACTAAAGTTGCAAAATTAATCAAAAATCAGCACATAAACAAACACATACAGACTATATACAACATCTAAAAGGAAGTTTATACAGCATGAAACTTAATGACAGGAAAAGTAAAAAACTTAAAAGAGACTTTATAAAAAGAAATATCAGCCTTACTTGCCACAAATGGTTGAAGACATCAACAAGAAGATCAATCTGACCATGGAATCCACATGTTGTCTGTAGATGAACTACCGAAACATAAGAATTGCAATTGAACTCTATTAGCATTTGAAAATGGAATTAGGGTTCTAGAGAAGACGACGAATAATACTTATTATATATTAAAAAACGATAAATACTCTAAAAAAACCTAAAGAATGACCTGGCTAACCAGTACGTTAACATTATTTGTGTTTGCTAACCTACAAATAATAGTTATTATATATTAAAAAACGATGCATGGTAGAAAAGCTCATATCATACTATATTATAAATGAAACGTTCTTCCTTTCACCACATTCATTTGAAAGTACAATTAACATTGGTGAAACTATGCATGGTATTTTTTTTGGAAAATATATATTCCGAAAATAATATTGAAAAAAAAAATTCTAAAATTTTCAATTATTTTGAATTTTAAAAATGTTTTTGTTTTATCTAATAAATTAGTGGCTATGATTGCGTCTCACGGTCTCACAAAATTAGGGCGTCTCACATGATATATATATATATATATATATATATATATATATATATATATATATATATATACCTATTCTAATAAAAGTGTAATTTTTAATATCCTTTTGACATGTGTCACCATATTAAGCCTCATAATTAATGCAAAAAACTTTTTTGTCATCTTTCACGTTATTATGTCTTATAATTAATGCATACCATTTGTTAACATATTAAATCTCCATTTCAAATTTCAAATTTTAAATTTCCAATTCTAATTACATTAAATTAACAACATTAGAATAAAAATTAAAATAAAATTAATACAAATTATAAAGTGATATAATTTTACATATTTATTTAAATCAATCATTATAATTTTATATATCTAAAAAAACCTCATAATTAATAATTTATTTAAATTAAGTTTTTAATAATTTTAAATTATAACTATTAAAGTTAAACAATTTTATAATCGTGGTTACCACGAGTTCTAAACTAGTATATATATTAAACGAATGCCCATCTGTTGTAAAAGTTAAAAGTTACATTAAAAATATATATGTTTTTTAAAAAGATTATGATATTTATATTAGATATAAAATAATAATTTTTAATATATATATATATATATATATATATATATATATATATATATATATATTTGTGTACAAACAGTGGGTAAATGGTATTGAATAATATTTTTTTAAAATATCTGAGATTATATATATATATATATATATATATATATATATATATATATATATATATATATATATATATATATATATATATGGGTAAATGGTATTGAATAATATTTTTTTAAAATATCTGAGATTATATATATATATATATATATATATATATATATATATATATATATATATATATATATATAATCTCAGATATTTTAAAAAAATATTATTCAATACCATTTACCCACTGTTTATACACAAGTAAAACCACATATATGATTGTCAATTTAGTATAATTTTTAAATAAATGCTATGATCGACTAATTTAAAATTTTACATATATGACTATCTTTTAATTTTTATAATAGATATAGATATAAATAATTTTATTTTACTTTTTAGCTATGATTGTTAATTAATTTACAAAATAAGTTTAAAAAATATACTTTAAAAAAGTAGTTTTTGAATATTATTTTAGTTAATATGACAATACGATTCAAGTTTATATTTAACATGTTCAAACATTTTAAATATAGACAGAAATATCTGATCGATTTTTTGGTTTATTTATATTTTGGTTTATGTTTTCAATCAAGTACTTTATTTAATTTAACAAAACAAATCTATTATAATAAATGAAAGTTTTTTTGTCACATGTTCTTTTCTACTTTATTTGGACACATGTCATTTTCTAACATTTTTAAATTTTCTATTTTCCACTTGTCATTTTATTGTATTTTTCATTTTATTAAATTAAAATTCCACATTTAATATGTAAGGTATTTATTAGAAATAATTTATATATGTAATGTATCTAATACATTAAAGTCTCTTTAATTTTAATAATTCAAAAGATTTCTTATTTTTCTTATAAATTCAAACTTTTCAAATTGTTAAAATTTCATATTTAATTTTTTTAAATAAACCCATGTAATACATGGGTCTTACACCTAGTATATTATATTGATAACTAGGAGGTGATACGCTCGTGAAACACGGGACAATTTTTTTTATTCATTTGTGGTCAATGTCGTTATTGGGTTTGGGCAATGTTAATAAATCTTTTAGGATAATAACTTAGGAGGGTAATAAGGTTTTCAATTTATCCGTATCAGGTCACTAAGGTTTTTTTTGTGCGTATTAAATCAATATGGTTGTTATTACCGTTTAGAAATAGTCATTTTTACCGGTTAAAACCGGTAAAAAGGACTATTTCTAAACGGTAATAACAAAACCGGTAAAAATGACTATTTCTAAACCGTAATAACAACCACATTCGTCTAATACGCACAAAAAAACCTTAGTGACTTAATACGAAAAAACTGGAAACATAATTACTCTCCTAAGTCATTAACCCCAATTATTTAGAAAACATGCTTACTAATCAATGTGACTGACTTGTTTTACTGAAAATAGTTGCTTCCATTTGAATTTATCTCACAACACTTTCAAAACTTCTAAGTCCAAAAACTCATATGATTGATGATCTTCATTACATAAATATGCAACATGTGTTATCAATAACTTCTTTTTTGTCATTTAAATGTTTACATGAACACATCCATATGTACAAATACAATCTCACTTTGATACCTCCCATCAATGTCTACATTTGATAACGATTGGGAATGTAAAACCAACAGTGACTTGCAGATGATGCCTATTATCAATTATTTTATAAAGAGCAAAGCCACAAAATGAACTAAGAAACTGAAGTTGCAAAATTAATCAAAAATCAGCACATAAACAAACACATACAGACTATATACAACACATAAACGGAAGTTTATAAAGCATGAAACTTAATGACAGGAAAAGTAAAAAAGTTAAAGGAGACTTTATAAAAAGAAATATCACCCTTACTTGCCACAAATGGTTGAAGACATCAACAAGAAGATCAATCTGACCATGGAATCCACATGTTTTCTGATCATGACTTCAGTAGATGAACTACCGAAATGTGAATTCTATTAGCATTTGAAAATGGAATTAGGGTTCTAGAGAAGACGACGAAGGGTTTAAAAAAAATGGAACATTTCTTGATTTGTGTGTCTCATCCTTGCGCAGGGGCCATGCTAATCTTCTCTGTATCGTTCCAATTTTATCGGATGTCCCCAAAGGGAAGGCCATAGATGAAGAGCGTTGCCATATAGATGCGTAGCAGGTTATACGAGACGATGCGAGTTCTAAACGAACTAGTTTACTGTTGATGGTGATATATTCTTCATGTCTTTAAATTTAGGGTTAATGACTTAGGAAGGTAATTAGGTTTTCAGTTTGTCCGTATTAGGTCACTAAGGTTTTTTTGTGCGTATTAGACCAATATGGTTGTTATTACCGTTTAGAAATAGTCATTTTACCGGTTAAAACCGGTAAAATGACTATTTCTAAACGGTAATAACAACCATATTGGTCTAATACGTACAAAAAAAAAAAAAAAAAAAAAAAAAAAAAAAAAAAAAAGACTTAGTGACCTAATACGAACAAACTGGAAACCTAATTACCCTCCTAAGTCATTATCTCAATCTTTTATTGATGTTGGGTTGGATATAGAAATGTGTATGTTATCCATTTGAATTTTGGGTTTTGTACCCTGGGGGATATTCGCTATATTTGGGTGCCGATAAACTTAAAAGTGTTACCAAAATATAAGTATTTGAACTATATTATAACCAAAAAAATAAAAACGACATTACAACGAAAAAAAATAAAAACGACATTACAACGAAAAAAAACATTGACCAAAAAAACATTACAACGAAAAAAACACTAATATTCGTCAAAATATTTATGCTCGATCTTCGCCTTTATTTTTCGGAGCACCTCCAACCGTCTTGGTGACAAATTCTCCTCGCTAGTTTGAATACTTGCCAAATCTTTTGCAATGCGATCTTCCTTGGCTTCAACACGAAGGAACTCCAAATGATCCCGTTGCAACTCATATCTTTTACGCCCGATTTCGTTGTGATTGTCAATTTTTTTTCCATTCAGCTTGCTCTCGACATTTAGTTCTGCCTTCCTCCGCATTTTGTTGAGCACGCCTCGCTTTGGTGTGGCCTATTGGTCGTCGAGGCAGGGAAATCTTTTCTAGGTCGTTCAAGTCGTCCGGTATATTATCCGTGTCTGCATTGAGGTCGATGTTCGTGCGTGCGTCCGAAACATCGACCGAACCTGAGTCGCGCGACCTCTTCGATTGTTGTTCCGTAAATGTGTCCGTTTTATTCCACTTTGGGTCTTCCTTCACAATCTCCCAAATCTTTTTGTGCTAAAAAAACGTGACTGGTCTCGACATTATATTGGTCCCTCGCTACTCTATAAACGTCAAAATCGGTCGCATCACTTTGCTTGTGCAAGGAAAGCTTGACGGAATTAAACTTCATGCATTTCTTGCTTATTTGAGTCCATTTGAAAAAGTTGCCTTGAGTGTTGAGGATGTTCGTGTACAATTCGTATTGTGCAAAACCAAGAGGCGGAGGTGTATTTGTGTTTAGAGGAGGAGTGTTGAGTTTGATCCATAGTAATGAAAAGAGAATTTTTTTGAAGATTTGAAATTAAAAGGTTTGTTATAAGATTATAGATAAAAAAAGTAAGGGTAGATGTATATGTATATATAAGTGTAAAAGAGGTAAAAATATTGAAAAATAATAATTTTTTTTTCATGTTTTTGACCGTTTTACAATGGTTCAAAATAAAAAATGTGGCCATTGAAAATTAATTTTGGATCGAAAAAATGCCCATTTGAACATGTTATCACCACTACACGTCATAACGTAACACAGTATAACGGCTTAGGGAGGCGGTGTTCTAGCCGTTATATCGGCGTTTTTTGATGGCCAACTCAGCATAACGCCAAAGGGCATTGCCCACTCCTAGCGGTCTTATGTTTTGGAAATTTTCTTTTAGAAGACATAGCTGTAAAAATATGACATAAACCAAGCCTCACTACTAGAAAAAAAAAACATTTCTTGACAGATAAATTACGACATACAACTCGTTTATGACAGGCATAAAAGTCTGTCATAAACTTTATGTCATATATCGTAGAATATCAATGATTTACGACAGACAAAATGTACGTCGTAACTTTATGTCGTATTTTAAAGAGTAAATTAAACTGATTTTTTTTCCATTAGTACTATAAGGAACCCTTAGTAATAGCAAACAATAATACAATGATGCTATGTCAACAAATACATAAGCACTATATAATATGAAAAAATTGAAGCAAGTTTAAAAGATATAAGAAATATTAAAACTAATAAACCACTAGGTTAGTGCAAAAAAACTAATGACAAAGCTGCAGAAAAAACCCGAAAACCAATTTGAAAAAGATCCACTTTGGTGTGAGGAAAAAAACAAAAAAGACAGATTGTTTAGAAAAAAAATCATATTTTGAGGTATACTCTAAAAAAACCTAAAGAATGACTTGGCTAACCGGTAGGTTAACATTATTTTTGTTTGCTAACCTACAAATAATAGTTATTGTATATTAAAAAACGATGCATGGTAGAAATGATCATATCATATCATATCATACTACATTACAAACAAATCATTTTTCCTTTTACCACATTTATTTGAAACTCCCAAGCAATTTTCCTTTCACCACATTCATTTGAACCTCCCATGACTTTTCAATTTCTTTCCAATAGTGATTATAAGTTGGTTAATATGATTAATTAAATGTCAAACCTAAAGTGTAATCATATATAAACTAAATTCCATTATTAAAATAATATCTTTACTTCTACTTATAAAGTTATGTTATTTTAACTTTTAACATATTATACTTAATTTATTAGTTTTAATATATTGTTCGATGTAAACCATTATCATTTTAAAGCTACAAATTTTGAACAATTTGTATAAATACTTAAATTATAAATTTAAATATAACATTACATGATCAACTTAAATATAAATTTTAGTTTAACTTAAACAACTCAAATAATTTTTTGTAAATAGTTAAAACTGATAAATTGCAATGTCTTTTTGATGATTATTATAAGTTGGTTAATAAGGTTAAATAAATATCAAACCTAAAGTGTAATCATAAATAAACTAAATTTCAAGATTAAAATAATATCTTTACTTCTACTTATAAAGTTATGTATTTAAATTTTAATATTTGATACTTAATTTATTACATTCGATATGTTGTTGTCTTTAAACCATTATGAGTTTAAAGCTACAACTTTTGAAAAGTTTGGACAAAATATTTAAATTGTTAATTTAGATATAACATTACAGTGTCAACTTAAATATAAATTTCAGTTCCACTTAAAAAACTCAATGAATATTTTGTCAATAGTTAAAAATAATAAATTGTAGTGCTAAATGCAAAAACTAAATTATAATCTCAATTTAACGAAAATATTTCCAAAAGATATTTTTATAATAGTTAAAAGTTTTCAAATAAATAGCTTAAAATAACTTATAATAACAATATTTAAAAAGTAACTCTATATAAATGATTATATAGTTACCTTTAAAATCAAAAAAACAATGTTTGATGTTATAAATAATTATAATGATAGAAATTAAAATGTTAAACAAATAATTTTAAAAAAAAAGTTAATTAACAATAACAACAACTATAAATTACATTAAACCAAATATTATATTTAGTTTTATTCATAAGTAACTTGTGGGTAGAAGTCATTCAAACGGTTGAGACTATGCAGTTATAATATATATATATATATATATATATATATATATATATATTATCATATAATTCAAAATAATAAATATATTAGATTAATTTAATATACGTATTATTGTATAAAATTTAGAAACAACATTATTGTTATATTTATAAAAAAAAAACATATATTTATAAAAATTTCAACTATATAGGTATTTCTGCGCAACGCGTGGAGATTTGCCTAGTATATATATATATATATATATATATATATATATATATATATATATATATATATATATATAACCATGACATACAAAGTATGTCATAAAAATATGTCAAAAATCATATTTTAGAACACAAATATCGTAATTTGAAGTCATAAATGTCTTCCATAAATACAAAAATGTTACAAATTATGACAAACAAAGTCAGTCGTAAATGTATGTCGAAAACGCATGTCATGTATGTATCTCTTAATTGTTGGTCATAAAAGTATGTCGTAAATCTTATGAGAGACATAATGTCTGTCATTTTCATTTATGACATGGCTTTCAATGACATACATTTGTCTATTATATATAGGCATTTATGACAAACATTGTCTGTCAAGGAAAGCCTTTTTTTCTAGTAGTTCCTGATAACATTTATATTTACACATATTTATATATTGAGCATTAAGATAAATGATGTATTTTTAAAACAAAAAGGGTATCGTAACTTAATGATCAATATAACTTGTAAGTTTTAAAATGTACTTAAGAAATATATTTTATTATTCAAAATAATATTAACAAAATTATGGTATTAGCATTAGTAGGCACGTGCTTTGAAAAGAAACTGCGAATGATTATCTACTTAATTTCTTCTCCTCCTTATAATTTTTTAGCAGATTTAGATTTGTTAGTTTTAGCTTTAGTATCCCATAATTTCGGATGACCATCTTTATCATAATTTATCAATACAAAAATGGATCTTTAGCGGTGGTTGAAGTAGTATTTGTGAGTGGTGGACTATACCAGGAGGCAAAGTAGACACAGACTATTGTGGAGATTATATAGATTGATTATTTATTAGAGCATAAAACCGTCATAACATCCTCATCATCATTCGTGACAATCCTTCTTATGGGCGATGACCACATTTGTGCACCTTGCACCCACCAACATACACCATAAGTGCAGTAACATCATATCGGGCAAAAAAATTCAAGAATTATGAGTTAATTTAGTTTCACCAATGTTAAATGTACTTTCTATGAGAATACCACACAAACATTGTTGGTCAAAGGTTGACTTGGTAATTAGGAAAGCATAAAACACATGGGCAGTCATGACCGTTAGAAAATGAACTGTGCCTAGTATTTCTCATTTTCTGTTAATTCTAGTAGTTTAAATATAATATCTTAGGAGTTACAATCATCAGTCGAAATTCCATTGTACAGCAACTCAATCAGTAGGTTGCTAGTCTTCTTTCAATAAAAGTGAATCATTCTGCTCCCTGTTTCCAGTTTTACCATGTGAGTTTGTTGTTGTTCATTGTTCCATTGCTTGATCGCCAACATTTGGTATCAGAGCAAAAAGATCCTAATCACTTGTATACCCAAGTATCCTCGATTCAACAATATGACAGTCTCATCATCATCCAATCAGTCCAAAGATAATCCCTTTACTCTTCAATGCCCGATGCTGACCTCACTAAACTACAACACCTGATGGAAGCCATCATGGATGCCTATGGGTTATGGGATGACATTGAGCCACCAACCGGAGTGGTTGTGGATGAGAAGAAGAGCAAGCAGGTTTGAGCTTTCATCTTCTAATCTATACTAGAGGAGATACTTACACATGTTTCCAAGAAGAAGGAAGCGAAGGAGGTTTAGGACTCTCTAAAGACACGGTATGTGGGTGCAGAGAGGGTCCAAAAGGCAAGATTGTGGGTACTGAAAAGTAAGTTTGAAGCTCTACAAATGAAGGAAACAGAAACCATAGAAGAATATGCAAGAAAGATCTCAGCTATGATCTCTAAATTTGGGAGTGTAGGGGCAATATTGGAAGATGAAGAATTAGTAAGAAAGTTGTTTGATACAGTCCCAGAAAGGTTTATAAACTTGGTGGCATCAATTGAGCAAAGCTCTGACATGGAATCAATGTCATTTGAAAAAGCATTTGGGCATTTGAAGGCTTATGAAGACAGGTTCTGGCTACGGAAGGCAAGCACGCAGGCAGATAATGGCCTGCTACTTGCCAAGGCAGAAGGCTCATCAACCCACCGGAGTCCAATCAAGCCAACTCACCAGGTGGTCGAGGAAGGTCCAGAAATAACAATCGGGGAGGAAGAGGAAGCTCATAAGGGCACGCCTCGTCTCGTGGCAGAGGTGGGCGTCGGGGTGGCAACTCACGACAGGAAGCTAACAACTCCAAAAAGAAGCCTCGTGACAAGAGTAACATAAGGTGCTTTGAGTGCCAAGAACTTGGCCACTTTGCTTGTGAATGCAAGGCAAAGAAGCAGCAAGACCAGGAGGTGAATCTAGCTATAGATGAAGAAGGCCCTGCCCTCCTACTAACTGTGTATGGGGAAGAGACATCAAGCAAGGTTCTCCTGAATGAAGAAAAAGTGTACCCAAGTCAGTTAAAAGAAAGTGAAGATGAGAACATGTGGTATCTAGACAATGGGGCTAGTAATTACATGACTGGCTCAAAATCCTTATTTGTAGAACTCAATGAGAATCTAACGGGACAAGTACGATTTGGGGATGGGTCCAAGGTCCCAATCAAAGGAAAGGGCACATTGTTGTTTGACTGTAAGAATGGCGATCAATTCATCATTCTAGAGGTTTATTACATACCAGACCTTCACAGCAACATCATAAGCTTGGGTCAGATGACGGAGGAAGGCTATGACATAGGAATGAAAAGGGAGTTCTTACGTATGTATGATGAAGAAGGTTGCTTGATTATGAAAGTACAGAGATCGAAAAATAAGCTTTATAAGATAAGGCTCATACCTGAAAACCCATATGCTTGAACATGAGTATAGATGATGACTCGTGGTTATGGCATGCACGCATGGGTCACACTAACTTCAAAACACTCGAAGAGATGGCACGTAAGAAGATTGTGCCAGGCATGCCCCAGGTGACTCATCCATCATAGGTGTGTGAAGGGTGTATGCTGGCTAAGCAATCAAGACAAGCCTTTCCAAAGGAATCCATGTGGAGAGCTAAAGAACCATTATAGTTATTACACACAGACCTATGTGGACCCATCACTCTAGCAACCAAAGGAGGGAATCAATATTTTCTCTTGATTGTGGATGACTACTCATGCTACATGTGGGTATACCTGATCAAAACAAAATATGAGGCGTTTAGCATGTTTCAGAAGTTCAAATTGCAAATTGAGAAAGAAGGAAGCCACAAAGTGAAGATGATAAGAACTGACCGTGGTGGTGAGTTTAATTCGAACCAGTTCCAGACCTTTTGTGAGCAGGCAGGAATCAAGCGACAAATGACAACACCACACACCCCACAACAAAATGGGGTTGTGGAACGTCGCAATAGGACGATTTTGGAGATGACGAGGGAACTATTCAAGGCTATGGAGGTACCAGACCAATTTTAGGGTAAAGCAGTGAGACACTTTGTGTACCCGCTGAACTGAAGTAGCACTGAGGCGCTCAAAGTCGTAACCCCATACAAATCATTGAAAAATTCCAAGCCGTCGATTGCACATTTGAAGATCTTCAGTTGCGTGGGATTTGTGAAAAAGCTACGAAATCTGAGCAAATTGACTGATCGAAGTGAGTCGATGGTGTATCTGGGAAAGGAGGAAGGAACCAAAGGATATAGAATGTACAATCCTAGTAGTCGACGGATAGTTGTAGCATAAGACGTAGTCTTCGACGAGGCAAGGAGATGGGCCTGGAATAACGAAGCAACGGGGGGCCCACTCTCAACTACGTATTGGTCCAATGTTATGGTCAATGTAGTAGCCCAATCCCAGATACAAATGGCGTTAACGAAGAGCCTGTGACGTCGTTAAACAATCACTACGTTGACTATGATAACTCACGACTAGAAGATTCATCGCAATCCCCTGAAATCAGCCCACGATCAATGCCTCCTAGTCGAGCATCAACAATTCAAGAAAGAAGTGGGTCTATGGCCTCATATGATGACACACCAGAAAAAGGTTTTCTCTCAATCAATGATATATACGAAAACACGACAAGACTAGAGGAAGAAGTGATACGGGAATTATAAGAATGAAATCAAGAGCTACTATTGGTCGATGATGAACCCACAACCTACAAAGAAGCATCATATGAAAAGGATTGGAAGAGGGCCATGAAATCAGAATTGGAGTCGATTGAAAGAAATAATACCTGGTCCTTAGCCAAATTGCCCCCAAATCTCAAGGCAATAGGGCTAAGGTGGGTATCAAACTAAAAAGGAATGCAGCTGGAGAAGTAATAAAACACAAGGCCCGACTGGTGGCCAAGGGATACGTTCAAGAGAGGGGCGTCGGCTTTGATGAAGCATTTGCACCAGTCGCCATGTTGAAGACGATAAGACTAATCCTCTCGATAGAAACAAAGGAGAATTGGCTTGTACATCACCTGGATGTCAAGTCACGTTCCTACACGGCGATCTTAAGGAGGAAGTCTACGTAACTCAGCCCCCTGGATTCACGGTCAAAGGAAAGGAAGGTTGGGTGTACCGTCTTCATAAGGCCTGAATGGACTACGACAGGTGCCAAGGGCATGAAACATAAAGCTCAACCAATCACTCAAGTCACTTGGATTCACCAGATGTGCTCAAGAGCAAGCTATCTACAAGGTACACAAACCCAACTTGATTCTCATAGTTGGGTGTATATGTAGATGATCTTATTATCACTAGGTCAAGTGAGAAGGGAATCCAAGAGTTCAAAATAAGGATGAAACGAGTGTTTGACATGAGTGATCTGGGGTTGCTATCATATTATTTGGGATCCAAAGTATCAAAGGGTAAGGAAGGTACAATGCTCACACAAAAAGGGTATGCTGAGAAGATGCTAAAGGTATCAGGAAGGGAATATTGTAGTAGTTCACAGTACCCAATGGAGCCAAAACTCCACTTAACCAAAGATGAGGATGGTGAACCTGTGAGTGCAACGATGTACAGGAGGCTTGTTGGGAGCTTAAGATATCTGGTCCACACAAGAACAGACCTAAATTAAAGTATTGGAGTGGTGAGAAAGATTATGCAAATCCCTAAACAAATTCACTATGATGCTATAAAACATATCCTGAGATATGTGAAGGAAACAACTGCGTATGGGCTAAAGTATCACAGGGGAGAAAATGGAAGACTCGTGGATTACAGTGAAAACAGTTACTGTTGGATATAGTGTCTAAGTCCATAACTATATTTGGTATGTACTTGACCAGACCCAGCATGGTCCATTTGGGTTGCACTTCACCCGAACAATTTATGGATAATCTTTTAAGAATAGTACAAGTTATGATTTATTAATATATTATAAGTTCTAATATATTAATATAAGATCATATTATTTAATTAGTATTGATCTATAATTAATCTAGGATTAATTTAGAGATCAAGGATATTACTAATTAAATATGGGCTTCTATATTTATATAGTGTGGGCTAATGCTTATTTGGAATGGGATAGGCTTGCATGGAAAGTCCATGGATACGCCATGGAGCTTTAACCCATGGATCTCATTGAAATGAATAGACATGGGTATTAGGGTTTACATGGATGTAACCCTAATCCACCACACTATATAAAGGAGGCTTTGGTTCTTGAAATCAAGCTAGTGGACACAAGTTGAGGTGAGTAAAGCAAGAGGGCCGATTTCAAGATAGTAGTGACTATTCTCTCAAAGTTCCAAGTTTGTGGTGATTTGTGATTTCCATTTGAGGCATTCACACTATTGGTGCTAGGCTCTAAAACTGCAAGTAATCAACTACTACTACAAGGTAAGTATTTCTACTAGCTTTATTTGATTCATGTTCCCCATTCCATGCTAGTTAGGATATGAACCTTGGAAAAATAATTATTTGCATGTATCTTAGACAAACATAGATCCAAGGTTTATTAGGGTTGCATGTATACTTAGGAAGTGTTAGAATGCTCAAAACTCATCAGTGGTATCAAAGCCTTGGCTTGTTTGTTTGATACTTGATGCAAAATATTGGAAAAAGTCGAAAAACTTGTTGTCTTCCTCATGAAGTCGCCGATTCTATGGGGGGACTCGCCGAGTTCATGTGTATCTTCAACCTACTCGCCGAGTAGGTTCATGCACTCGGCGAGTAGGAGCCACAAAGTGCAGATTTCCGACTTTAGTTGCTGGAAATGGACTAGAAACATTACCCTAAACTATTTTGGTACTTTAAAACTTGTTTTGGATGGTGTAATGTCTTTGCTAATCCATTTACAACAACTTGTTATAAAAATTACAAAGTTTTATGTGTAATTTTTGATTCATGAAAGTGTTCATATTCATGTTCTTGATCTTATGATGTTTAGATAATCATAGGAATTATTTGTAACCTATGTGGTAGATTAATTCATGATCATTATGTGTTTTAATGGAGTCCATAACTTGTCCTCAAGTTATGGAAAACCAAAAGTCACTTGAATTAAAACCATTAAAAGAACACAAGAGTTAGAAAAATGAAGAGTCTTCATTTTTATTACTCTATCAAACTCATAAGTTACAAGAAATGAAAAGTTTTGAAAGTTTACAAAACTTGCCCTCAAGTTTTGGAACAAGCAAAGTCATATTAAAAACATTAGTTCCAACCCTTAGAATTTTAAAAGTTAAAATTCAACCCTTATACTTATAATATTATAAGTTAATAATATATATATATATATATATATATATATATATATATATATATATATATATATATATATATATATATATGTATGTATAAGATTAAAGTCATCTTACCGCTAGTACGCCTCATTCACGAAGCCGGTCTATAAGGTGGGTATAAGGTTGTTGCCTATAAAATGTCAACTTAATGGGTGTCCACTCTCACCCACTGCTTGCTTGACTGGTGGAGGGTCGTTAGCCGAACGGGTAAGACAAGGACTTATAAATTCTCATTAAAAGTATGATGAATATTATAAAGTAACTAAATGTTTTATTAAATTCCCAATCTTAGTTACTTTAGGAAAAATGTGAATAAGGTGCTAATCCATGAAATTACACTTTACACTTTGTCTAAGTCGTTAGTGGAGCGTGTGTGGTTAACCGGCACACTAATTTTGACTTAACAAGGTAGGTAAAGGGTGACTTAATATTTATCATAGTATCGATGGAGCGTGTGTGGTTAACCGGCACATCGATTGAGGGGTAATTTATTAAGGGTACCAAGTAATTTGCATGGTTACTTCACACCTCGTTTTGTGATCCTCGGCATCCCAGTCACAAAACTTGGAGGGCACACTCAAGATTGAAACATGCCTTTGAAAAGTTAATTGAATCTCAAAAGAATCTAGGAGTTTCTAAAAACCAAATTAAATATTTTTAATATTTCGATTTTGGTGGAAATTGGTGAATCGTCATTCACCTACCTTTCAAATATGTTATTACTTAGATTATGACATACCTCTTCTAAGTATAATATATTGTGATTGGGTCCTAGCCTTAATACTACATTTGGGTGTTTTATTAAGGACTATCTCTATATCTAAACTAATCCTTCTTTCTACTCTTATCAGATGTCTACAAACAACGCTGCTTCAAGCTCTAATCCTAGTGGCTCCTTTTCTCTTATGAACTTGTGTGGGAAAGTCACTTTTGATGGATCCAAATTTAATGAATGGATCAGAAACATCATAATGATTACTCGCTACGAGGACAAGGAATATTTCCTCGATAAGGAGCTTAAGGAGATTGATGAGAAAATTGCTACTCCTCAAGAGATCGCTGAGTTTAGGGCACATGAAAGCGATGCCACCAAAGTGGCATGCATCATGATAGCCACTATGACCGCAGATCTCCAAAAATCCTATGAATATTTCTACCCCTATGAGATGCACCAAGACTTGATGGAAAGATACCATCAAAGTGCTCGTCAAGAGAGGTATGAAATCATCTCCTCCATGATAACAACTCGCATGAAGGATGGTGAACCCATCACGGGCCACATGCAGAAAATGCAAAGATTTGTGGACCGTTTGCTGAAGCTTAATGTGAACTTCCCCGAGGAGCTTGCAATAGATATCATTTTGCACTCCTTACCTTCATGTTATGATCAATTCCGCATGACATACCACATGAACAAGGAAGAGGTCACACTTAGCAAACTTCAAGGACTCTTAAAGACCGCGGAAAGTGGTCTTAAGGGTAAGGCGATTGTTACTCCTACTCCTATGAATACCGCCCCTGTCTTGGCAATCGGGAAAGAATGAGGGAAGAAGAGAAAGAGTTCTTCGAAGGGTACCAAGGTTAGGACCCTTGATGGCTCTTCTTCAAGTGGAACCAAGAAAGGTTTCATCACTCCTTCTTCTGACCCAAAAGAGGCTGAATGCTTCTATTTCCATGAAAAGGCACATTGGAAGCGGAACTGCCCAAAGTACCAACAAGATGTGAAGGATAGGAAAGTTAAACCTAACCATGCAGGTATTTACACTATCATTTCTAATAACTCACCCAATTCTAACTCTTGGGTCCTTGATACCGGTTGTGGTATTCATATTTGTTGTGACTTGTAGGGACTAAGAAGAAGTGAGAATGTGGAGCAAGGAAGGATAAACTTAATCATGGGGAATAGGAAAGTTACACCTGTCACCAAGATTGGAGTTTATACTTTGTCGCTAAGTAGTGGGTTAACTTTAGATTTGAATAAATGTTGTTACTCGCCAGAAATGGCAAGAAATATTATTTCCTTTCATGCATTGTATAAACAAGGGTTTACCTTTTCATTTAATAATGAAGTTGGTTCTATTGATGCTTTCTTTAATAATGTTCTTTATTTTAAAGCATTACCTTGTGATGGTGTGTATGAAGCTGTGTCTGTTGTAGATAAGTTAGGAAATAGTGTGATGTGTATTGATTCTATTAATAATAATAACTTGGATAAAGCATCATTATGGCATTGTCGTCTTGGACATATAAGCAAGAAACGCATAGGCCAACTCCAAAAGGATGGAGTCTTGGAGTCGTTTGACCTAAAGTCAGATGATAGTTGCGAGTCATGCTTACTTGGAAAAATGACAAAGTCACCCTACACAGGCTCTTGTGAGAGGGGTGAAGGTTTGTTGGACCTTGTACACACGAATGTGTGTGGACCATTCAAACATGCCACAAGGGATGCTAATCGTTATTATTTGACTTTTACTGATGATTATAGTAGATATGGATATGTCTACTTAATCAAGCATAAGTCAGAGACTTTCAAAAGGTTTAAGGAATTTAAACAGGAAGTCGAGAATCAATTGGGCAGGAACATTAAGATGCTTCGATCCGATCGAGGTGGTGAGTATCTTAGTTCAGAGTTCCTCGACTATCTTAGGGAATGTGGGATTGTCTCACAATTGACACCTCCCAGGACACCACAGTTGAATGGTGTAGCTGAGAAGCGTAATCGAACCTTGTTGGATATGGTTCGTTCCATGATGAGTCGAGCTTTGCTACCAATCTCATTTTGGGGGTATGCCTTAGAGACTGCCGCCCATATCCTTAATCTAGTCCCTACAAAGAAAGTTGCCAAAACTCCTCACGAGATCTGGACTGATAAAGTACCCAAACTAGACCACATCAATATTTGGGGTTGTGAGGCTTTTGTGAGGCGCGAGACTCATGACAAGCTAGAACCCCGAAGTGAGAGGTGTATTTTCATCGGCTACCCACAAAGATCCTTTGGTTACCTCATCTACAGACCTAGTGATAATGTGGTCTTTGTAGCAAGAAGAGGAGTCTTTCGAGAGAGAGAGAGTTTATAAGCCAAGTAGACAGTGGGAGGCAAATTGATCTTGAAGAAATTCAAGAGTCAAGTGGTGAAGGAACTTCAAACGCTTGCCCTCAACTTGAGGAGGAAACTCCTGTTGAGCCAATTGATGAGCCTGTACCTCTGAGACGTTCCAGGAGAGTTAGGAATGCACCTGAGCATTACTATGGTTTCCATATTACTATAGAGGGTGAGACACTTATTAGTGATGAGACACTAGTAGGTCTGGATGAGCCTAACAGCTACACGGAAGCCATGGCAGGCCCTGAGGTTGCTAAATAGAAAGAGGCTATGGATAGCGAGATACAATCCATGTATGACAATCAAGTTTGGAACTTGGTTGACCATGTACCTGATCGTAAGGTAGTTGGTTGCAAATGGATCTTCAAGAAGAAGACCGACATGGATGTTAATGTACACACTTATAAGGCACGACTGGTTGCAAAGGGTTATTCTCAAACTCCGGGAGTTGATTATGATGAAACCTTTTCACCAGTGGCCAAGATAAAGTCTATTAGGGTTCTGTTAGCCATTGCTGCATTTCATGACTATGAAATATGGAAAATAGATGTCAAAACCGCTTTCCTTAATGGAAAGTTGGCTGAAGATGTTTACATGGTTCAGCCAGAGGGTTTTGTCAGTATAGAGTACCCCAATAGAGTGTGTAAACTCGAGAAATCCATTTATGGATTGAAACAGGCACCTTGCAGATGGAATCTTTGCTTCGATGAGAAAGTCAAGGAATTTGGCTTTTCAAGGAGTGAAGATTAATCTTGTATCTATATCAAGGCTAGTGAGAGCATAGTCAGCTTTTTGGTACTGTATGTGGATGACATGCTACTCATAGGAAATGACATCCCAACTCTGCAGGAAGTAAAGTCCTGGCTTGGGAAGTGTTTCGCTATGAAGGGCCTTGGTGAAGCTGCCTATATCCTAGGGATAAGGATTTTGAGAAACAGGAGTAAAAGACTAATTTGACTTAGTCAAAGCACCTATGTGGACAAAGTGTTGAAATGATTCAACATGCATAACTCCAAGAAAGGTGAGTTACCCATTCAGAGTAATGCCAGATTGAGTAAGATACAAAGCCCTAGTACTGAGGCTGAGATAGCAGAAATAAGTCGACTACTTTATGCTTCAGCTGTAGGATAGATCATGTATGCTATGACGTGTACTCAACCTGATGTAGCTTTTGCTTTGAGCATGGTGAGCAGGTATCAGGGGAAACCTTGCAAGGCACACTGGATTGCGGTAAAGAATATCCTCAAGTACCTGCGAAGGACTAAGGACTGGGTCCTTACCCTTGGTGGGAGTGATAGCTTGAGAGTTGTAGGGTATATTGATGCTAGCTTTCAGACTGACAGAGATAATTTCCGCTCTCAGTCGGGCTGGGTCTTTACCCTAAACGGAGGGGCAATTACTTGGAAAAGTTCCAAGCAGGAGACAGTGGCTGATTCCACTTGTGAATCAGAGTATATAGTAGCAAGCGAGGCAGCAAAAGAGGCTATATGGCTAAAGAACTTCATCGGAGACCTTGGAGTTGTGCTAGCTATAAAGGAGCCAATGGAGATTTTCTGTGACAGCAATAGTGCGGTTGCCTTAGCCAAGGAACCAAGAGATCATGGGAGATCCAGACACATTAACAGAAAATATCACTTCATCAGACATCGAATAGAAGAAGGAATCCTCGTGGCAAAGAGGGTATCATCGGATGAGAACCCAGCAGATCCCCTCACGAAGGGACTGAGTAGGGTTAAGCATCTCCAGCATGCTCGGAGTATAGGGCTGAAGGATAATATAAGTTTTAGTAGTTAGATAAATTATGAAATTTGTAAGGTGTAATTGACATTAGATGATGAATAAAAGGTGTTTTATTTATGAGTAAAGTGTTGCTATCTCTTGTCGATCGTTTACTATATTTCGTTTGCATGTTTTGACTTCCAGAATAATTGTGTTTGGTATATCATATTATTCAAACCTCCACAGTCGGTCATATGTCGGAAGTAGGTATGAATCAAGACTGTCATGAATGGTTACAGAGGTCTAAGGTATTGGACATGGCTACAACAATCATGAGTGCTCATAAGTTCTGAGCATTGGACTCAACCCACGCTCACTGGAATCACTTCATGGAATTTTATCTCGAGTGATCATGAGACGGTAGTATCATATAAGTCTTCAAACCTAGAGATATGATTTTTTTACTTATGAGTTGGTTATACATTGATTGTACGAAAACGCATTGGTAACTCGATGTTATAAAACGTGCTTTTGTGTGTAATTCAATGAGTGGTAAAACAAACATATGAGTCGAAGTTTATCTGTTCCTTCTAGGATTACAAGCGATATCTGGGCCCCTCGATGATTTTTTTTTGACCTATGTACCGGGCCCGGTCAGAACTAAATTGATGTGTTCAGTTAAGTTCTATCTCAAACAAATCGGAAATCGGGAAACAAATGTTGGACAATAAGTAAGACCATGTTCCATGTATTTGTCCAGCTGATATCTAGAACAGAGGATTATATGATCTCTTATCTTAAATGGCGCGTTCTAGTTCAACAGAGTTTAAAGAGCTACGATTGCTGATCGGTTCCTGAAGTCATACTTGCAACTATAGTTATTAGACTTATCCAAGTGGGAGACTGTTGGATATAGTGTCTAAGTCCATAACTATATTTGGTATGTACTTGACCCGACACGGCATGCTCCATTTGGGTTGCACTTCACCCGAACAATTTATGGATAATCTTTTGAGAATAGTACAAGTTATGATTTATTAATATATTATAAGTTCTAATATATTAATATAAGATCATATTATTTAATTAGTATTGATCTATAGTTAATCTAGGATTAATTTAGAGATCAAGGATATTACTAATTAAATATGGGATTCTATATTTATATAGTGTGGGCTAATGCTTATTTGGAATGGGCTAGGCTTGCATGGAAAGTCCATGGATACTCCATGGAACTTTAACCCATGTATCTCATGGAAATGAAGAGACATGGGTGTTAGGGTTTACATGGATGTAACCCTAATCCACCACACTATATAAAGGAGGCTTTGGTTCTTGAAATCAAGCTAATGGACACTAGTTGAAGTGAGTAAAGCAAGAAGGCCGATTTCAAGATAGTAGTGACTATTCTCTCAAAGTTCCAAGTTTGTGGTGATTTGTGATTTCCATTTGAGGCATTCACACTATTGGTGCTAGGCTCTAAAACTCCAGGCAATCAACTACTACTACAAGGTAAGTATTTCTACTAGCTTTATTTGATTCATGTTCCCCATGCCATGCGAGTTAGAATATGAACCTTGGAAAAATAATTATTTGCATGTATCTTAGACAAACATAGATCCAAGGTTTATTAGGGTTGCATGTACACTTAGGAAGTGTTAGAATGCTCAAAACCCATCAGTTACAACAATGACTGTGAAGACAGGAGAGGAACCACATGAGTAGCCTACTACTACTCAGGAAACCTTATAACATAGTCATCACAGAAACGTAAAATTATGGCTCTCAATTCATGTGAAGCTGAGTATATGACTGCAACTGCAGCAGCATGTCAAGGACTGTGGTTAAGGAATTTGTTCAGTGAGCTGATGGGAAAGAAAGCACAGAAGGTGAAGCTGCTAATTGACAACCAATCCACTATAGCCCTCATAAAGAATCCGGTATCCCATGGTAGAAGCAAACACATAGATACAAAGTTACACTTTATCCGTATGTGTGTCGAAAGAGAACAGATTCAAGTGGAACATGTGAGTGGGGATCAACAGAAGGCTGACGTACTAAGAAAAGCAATGCCAAGGATAAAGTTTGCTGAGATGAGAGCACTAATTGGCATAGAAGATCTGAAGAAGAAAGGTCAACCTTGAGGGGGATAAATATTAGTCAAAGGTTGACTTGGTAATTAGGAAAGAATAAAACACATGGGCAATCATGATCGTTAGAAAATGAACTGTTCCTAGTATTTCTCATATTCTGTTAAATTCTAGTAGTTTAAATACAATATCTTAGGAGTTACAATCATCAGTCAAAATTTCATTGTACAGCAACTCAATTAGTAGGTTGCTAGTCTTCTTTCAATAAAAGTGAATCATTCGGCTGCCTATTTCTAGTTTTACCCTTAGTGAGTTTGTTGTTGTTCACTGTTCCATTGCTAGATCGCCAACAAACATTACGCTCAATCAGTTTTAATTACTTAAATAATCTTTAATCAGCCATTGAATGTTTAAACCAAAGTATTATATATGTAATTTTTGAAATGAATAACTTCTTACTCAGTTACATAACCTAGCTGTTCAACTAAAAATCTACTTCCCAATAAGCTAAAAAAGAAAAGAAAAGTTCAAGATGACGTACATTAAGACCAAATTCTTCAGTTTTAGAGTCATGTTGAAGTTAAAAAGGAGAAAAAAGATTCCTGAATTGTACACACAAATGATGTTGCAATACATTGGATAAGGAAAATTAAACAAAACAAACAAAGTAGATGAAATTCACAACTTCATAGTTCTGTAGTAATGAATAGATAACCTTTAAAAAGCTTTTCAAATTACCCCCAAGAAAATGTTATTAACTACATTTGACATGCTTTCAAAACGCAAGGGTATTCAAAGATTCAAAGAAAACAAATCGAATACATGTGGGTATTTTTGTAATTTACATCTTCAGTAATCAATGAAACCATAATGTCATCAATACCTTTTTCACCTTAAGCCTACACATATACTCAACGATGTCGTCCTTCTTGAGTACTTCCCATAGCTTTCAATTCGGTCATACACATGAAGTTTTTAACCCATTTATTAAAACATAAACCATTAACAAAAAAATTAAGAAAAAAATTAAAAATTAGGAAGACAATGTTAATTTTCTTGATTTTAAATAATGTTGGAATCAGGTCCTTTATGCTTCTTTAATAATCAAATCTTCATTGATTTGTCTACAAGATACAACCTCAAGTTCTTAAAACATGTCTTTAGGAAAAGTGTAAGGATATTATTATTAAAAATAAAGAAGTAACAATGATTATAGATGATGACATATGTTCATTTTGCTACAGTTTTGTATGTTATCAGAAGAGTAACTTAGTTCATCACAAGTTCACAACTGTTGAGTTGTTCGGCTATATCAATATGATATTCTACTTTCAAAATCTTTGGTTGAATCGTAATGCTATAATTCGATTAAATGTCTCATTTACCTTCTGCTCTTTTGCTTTCTTTTTATCCTTCTAATCATGCAGACAGAAAACATACAAATTTTGTAATCAGTTAAAAATATAGAGGATCGCAATTGATCAATCAATTAAAAAACATGAAATCAGCAGAACATGCAACCAAGCTTGACATTGGGAGTTCATCGGTTTTAATTTTCAGTCGTGAAATCGAACTGTAGCCTTGTTCAAATCCGAAATGAAAGCATATTACGTGTAAACTGCAAATCGACTATGGGGAGTGGAAGAAAGGGCGCAAATCCATTACGGGGAGTGGAAGAAAGGATGGTGTTTTGGATCCCAACGAAGTAGAATAGAAGTATAGACTCTTGCAAATCAATTGAATTGTAGAAGTGTGTTGGAAAAAACTACCAACCTCCATCTCTCAAAATTGACACTGAGTAAAGGTCGGGTTTCTTCTCTTATGTAATAGAATGGTTTTTGATGAATCTGGGTATGTGACCTCCTACTACTGACGTTACATGGTGTTGAACAATTGATTAATATGAAAGAGTTGGTGATGCATTTTCAGAGCAAAGTCGGAATTGTAGGTTCCTTTTTGAAGACAAACTTGCAACCTCCCTGCAGCAGAACTCAAACTCCTCAAAGTCGTGTTATTTATGGAAATACTGTAAACAATGAAGATGGCGGTGGAAAATCTGTGTTCAAAAATGTGATTGGAAATAGCCGGTGTCAGCATGGATCAAAATTGACAAACCGTAGAAAATGTTGTATCAAAATTCTGAACCATACAAAATATATTATTCCTCTAAGTGGTAAGAATTAATATAAATTTAAAAATTAGAATATTGCATTTTATTTAACATCAAATTTACTTTAAAAAACTAAATGTAGTACGATAATAATTAGATGATCAACAATATTGATGATAATATTTTATATTTAATAAGTTAAATAAGGTTGAAATTCGAAAATACAAAGGTTTCAAATCAATATATTGAAAATAAAAATTATATATATATATATATATATATATATATATATATATATATATATATATATATATATATATATATATATATATATATATATATAACCCGTGAGAACAACGGTTATAAAATTAATTAGACTTTCATAGTAAAAACTCAAAATTATTAATAAGTTATTTTAAATAAATTCTTAATTAAGATATGTTTTTTAGTTATACAAAATTATAATAGTTGATTTAAATAAATAAATGACTTTATAATATGTATTAATTTTAGTTTAATTTTTATTATAATGTTATTAATTTAATGTAAGTAGAGTGAAAATTTGAAATTTGAAATAGAAAATAATATGTTGACAACTAGCATGATATTAATTAGGAGGTCTAATAGGTGACAAGTGGCAAAAGGAGAATCAATTTATTATTTTATTAGTATATATATATATATATATATATATATATATATATATATATATATATATATATATATATATATATATATATATATAGAGAGAGAGAGAGAGAGAGAGAGAAAGAGAGAAAGAGAGAGAGAGAGAGAGAGGACCGTTCAATCAAAAAAATTCTAAATTTAAGAACATCAAGAACAAAGTTGGACCATAGAATTTTTTATAATTAAAATCATAAAATTATATATATATATATATATATATATATATATATATATATATATATTAAGTTACTAATTCAATATTTAAAATAAATTGCAACTCCTAAAATATAGGGGTAATGATTTTAGTTACCTAAAATTTTCATTTAGTTTAAATATTTTCGGTATTTTAAAATATACCAAAAAGATACTTAGGAAATTTTATCAGCTTGATCCCTGGAATCAGCCAGCATCATCTTTCACGTCTCTATGCCTACGCTTATGTCCTTTTGAAGAGAACCATAATTCATACGTCTTCTTCACCGATTGAGCAACCCTAAATTCGTCAAAAATAGTGAACCACCACCACCGCCATCATCATCATCCTAACACACTACCACAACCACTTACCATCTCTGAATATGTCACAACTAGAAATTTTGTGTCTTGTAATCACTACATTCAAGTAAAAATGTAGAATCAAAAACTTAAAGAGCATATAAGATGCTTACTCTATGACATCTAATTTTCAAACAAATACACCATACAAGTACTACAAATAGTCAACAAGCAATTGGAAACCCTAGAAGTTCTTGTTAGGTCCATTTTGGACTAGGACTTCCTTATTGGACTCATTGGGCCAATAAGCCTCCAATTTGACTATCATGGGATTAGAACCTTTAAATGGGCTCTAATTAGACCCACATCCATTTATTTCAACATTTTGGGCCACATTGGGCCTAGAATGAAATAAATTAATAACTGTGAACCATAATTAACCTAATTTAGCCCTAACAAGTCATAAAAATCACCTTTATATTTATTTGGACCAAAAATCACTCAACATAACCATGAAAATTGGGCTTCAGCATTTAAGGCCCAAACATTCTCTTTTCTCCCTCCATTCTCGGCCCAAGCCCAAATAAAAGGAGGAGTTGACTTCTTGCATGACACATCATCTTTATATGGAGGATATCTAAGTATTACACTTCAAACATCCATGTATTCTCATCTTTCCATGCAAGCTCATTCTCCCTTCTTTCCTCTCTTCTCCCTCTCGGCCGAAACCAAACAAACACATACACACTTCACTTAAAAATTTTCTCTCAAGAAACTCTCTCCATTTCTCTCCAAATTTTCGAGATCTAAGAGGTGTTCAAGGTATTTCTTCCATAAAAATCATCATCTAAGAACCCACTAAGTTCGAGATCCATCCAAGGAACTTGATAGGGCCGAAAATAGCACCAAACTTCCACAAATCTTCTTCAAAACCGAGACCACACCCAAAGGTGAGCTTCATACCCCCTTATTTTCGGTTTTTATAAGTTTTGTGGGGGGGGGGGGAATACAAGCAAATATGTAGATCTATCATTATGTGTATGCCTTGTATGATTTCTATGTTTATTTACATACTTTTGTGTGTTTATGGTGTTGAAACTAGTCAAAAGGACCTAAAAATCGAGATTTGTGTTATGATGCATGAAACAAGTGCTAAAACATATCATTATACATAGTTCATTACTAGAAAAATAACCAAGTTGGTTTAGATGAACATCTTGGGCTAAAAATCACATTTGTGGACTTAAAATGCTAAGAATATGAAGTTTAAGGGCCCAAAATGTCAAAATACAAATTCTGGAGGTTAAGAAGTGTCAAAACAGTTTCATAAAGGAATTTTCTAGAAATATACACTTTAGAATGTTTAAAATGTAAATTTCTAAACTTAATGGGCTAAAAATGAACTTTTCGGCCCAATAAGGCCCAATATGCGAAAATTTCAAAGTTGAGGGACTGAATATGCATTTTTCTGTAAAACAGGGGACTACTAGTGTCCCAAGTCCATTTCAAAGGTTAAAAATGCTTTTCACATTTAAAAGGGACCAAAAATGCAAAAATTCTCTATTTTGGGCCAAAAGTGTAAAATTTGCGAAAATGAAGGTTCCAGCTGAAAAAGTTTCATTTTGAGGGACTAAAACTGTTTTTCAAAAATCTTTGGGCTGAAAAATACTTTTCTACAAGTTTTGATACTAAAGTGTCAAGAAAAATGGTTTAAGGACTAAAATATAAATTATTTTATATAAGGGTCCAAAAGTGTAAATTCATCTAAAAAGAAGGGTCTGAAAAATGTAAAAGACTAATGTCTTAAAAAATGAACCCGACACGATGAAATGCTAGTACCTCGACTATCGGCGAAATTCAATACACCTTCCACACCAAAATCGTTATCAAACGAATTGATTCAGTCTCGAATCAATAACAATCCGAAACTACTAACACGACGATATTTCAATACACACATGGAACTCTCGGGAATTCAATACACACGCGAGAATACACCAGACGTCGATACACCGTCTTTGGGCCCAAAAGTTTCAAATCATGCTTGTTAGGCCTAGCTAGCCCAATGACATGATCTTTAGGCCCGAAGGAAATTTGCTTACATGTAGTTGGGTCTAATACGACTTAATTCCGTGTAAAAGGACTTTCAATGGCAAACGTGCTGCTGGTCCCCAAGGGTCCTTCGGTACTGCTAGCAAAGTCGAGAATTCACCAATGCGAGTTGGGCTAAGGGCCCTTCGCATTCACTATAGGCTTGAACGACGTAGGGAATTACCGGGGGCTTCGCACTCTCTTTTTCCCCTCGGTCGTGGGGCTACATGAGTCCGGGTGGTTGGGTTAAGTGAATAGTGTGAGCGACGCCTAAGGGAATCGTTTGTACGGTTGTCAACTGGTCATTTTCATTAATGTACGTTTACAACAATTCACAATCCACAATTAATCCAACGTCCCCGGAGCTCAACGAATACACCTGTCGTAACGAAATAACGAAACATAAAATTATTTAATGCAAAGTAATGGGAAAACGTCGGGTTTTCCTAGGGTTTTCAATTAATACACCTACGAATTACATACTGAGTTTTACAAATCGTACTCTTACATTTATAGAAACAAACAAGCATACCTTCAGATCTTCACACCTTTTATACTAAGTTTCTTTTCAGAAAATATCGGATTTTCTGGTGGTTTTCAAAACAATACAAAACATTGGATTTCAAACATTACTTATGAACTCACCAACATTTCATATGTTGACGTTTTTCAAAATACTTGTATTCTCAGGTAACAGATAAAGTGAAGGAAGAATTGTACTCTATGACGTTTTGCTGTTGTTTAATTAATATCGAACAATCTACTTTTGGGAATGTAACATTTTGAAACTATGTATTGAATGTAAACGCTACCAGTTGTAATATTCCAATGCTTGGTATTGTATGATGTTATGTTTCATGTATATTCATTGTGATGGTATTCAATTGAGTCACGAAAGCCCCCGGACGTTTCCGCCGTCTGGTTCGGGGGTGTGACAGAATAACCACCACCATCGAAGATGTTGTCGTTCATGTCCGCCATACCCATGGTCTATTCTTCTCCTCCGCCAGATCGTTCGTCCAACGCATCACCAACATCCTTTTCGGGTAATTATGTCTACTACACTTTCTAATATTGCTTCTGTTCATCTTTGTCTTCATTTGCTTTTTCTGAAATTAGAGTTTTTTAACCATCGGTTTTGGGGTAATAAGGATTTTGTAGATCAGTGTTGTCATCAATGAGTTAATGAAGTGCTCCACCATATATTGCCTAATAATCAACGAAATAGATAACCACGCAAACCAGAAAACAAATTCAAAGGAAAAGGTTGTGCATGGAAATTGTTTGCTAAAATTTGTGATAGAGGCTTGGTATCATGGAACTCAACGATATATGGGTTTTTTCTAGGGTTCTTGGTGAAGGATTTGAGTTAAAAACAAATATTATGTTCAGTCTTTTTCTAGATGTAAATTAGATTCGATGTAACTATATGCATTAGTGATTAAATGTATATTCATTTGTGATTATATGTATTCAATTGTGAAAAAATGGTAAAATTTTAGAAATTTTTTAATTTAAATTGATGAAAAAAAACATTGGATTCATGTTTCATGTGTACTATTTGTGAATAGAAGTATGTATTCATTTGTGATTGTGAATAGAAATTTAATCATTTGTGATGGAGCACGAACTGTTTGCTATATTTGGTTTTAAACAAAAAATTTAGTTGTAAATACAAGTGTATTTATTTGTGATTGAAGTTGTACTCATTTCTTTTTGAAGAGAAAAAAAAAACATAGGTTATTAATTTTGGGGAAAAGTGATAAAAAATATCTTTTTGTTCCATTAACTTAAAAAAATTATTTATTTTTTAAGTAACTAAGATCCCTAGATTTTAGGTGTTGCCATTTAATTTAAATATTAAATTAGTAACTTAACCTTATAATTTGGTTGGTCCAGAACTCTTCTCGCGTTTTGAACATTTTAGGTGTTCTCATTTGATCAATTTCTTGTGTTTGTGTGTGTGTGTGTGTGTGTATATATATATATATATATATATATATATATATATATATATATATATATATATGTATGTATGTATGTATAACAAACTCACAACGATCACCACTCACCACCCAACCAACAACACCTATCACTATGAATTATTACCCACCACAACCACTACCACCTACCACCTACCACAACTAACCACTTATCACCCATCACTACAACCTACAACCCACCAACCACCCACCACCTACCACCTACAAACCACCACCACCCATGACCTCCACCACTACCCACTATCACCACCACCTCAACTATATACCACCGTCAACACCTTACCCAATTACCGCCCACCATTACTACCGACTACCCACAACACCTATCATCCATCACCCCTACCACCTACCACAATAACCACCCACACCCCCACCACCACATTATCACCACCCACCACCGCGACTCCACCACCAATACCACCACCCACCACCCAAATACCACCACCATCACAACCTATCACCACCCACACCCATCACCCACATTTACCACCCATCATAAGCCATCACCAACACCCAGCACCAACAACCCCACCCACCACCCACCAAAATCACTAAGCACTACAACCACTACCACCCGACCCCATCACCGCTCACTACTAGCACCTACCACCACGATCCACCTCCGCCACCACCACTAATCATCACCACATGCCACACCCACCCACTAACACCACTAACACCCACAACCCTCACCAACTTTAACCATTTACAACCAGCACCCATCACAACCTACCACACACCACCACCATCGGTCACCACATCTATCGTTAACCACCTACCCACACACCTACCACCACCACCCACCACCCATCTCTACTACCCATCACCCACCACCACCAACAGCACACATTACAACCACCCATCTTAAAAGCCTGCCACTATCACCCACCGCCACCCACCAACCAAAACTACCATCCACCACCTAGCAACCACTATATACACCTATCATCCCCACCATCATTCACCATCCCCACCATAACCCACCACCCCGCACCTACAACCCCTACCATCAAGTACCCACAACCACCACTACTTATGACTACTCACTAACACCCATCACCGACACCCGCTGCCACCACCCGATGCCACTACCACCACCATCACCAACCACCCTGTCACACCTTGCTAAAGCGGAAACACAGGGCGTGGTAGTACAAAGGGTTTCATAGAAAAAGTTAAAAGACAACACCAACCATAGTATTAAAAATCATTACAATTTTATAATGGGTTTGAACAACTTTGAAAAGAAATTACAATGAAAATTGGAATACAACACATGCACATGCTCCTAACAGTGAAGTGTCCCTAAGTGCCACTTACTCGATAATTCCTGAAAAAGCATGTAAAACGAGCGTCAACTATAAAATAGTTGGTGAGTACTCACAAATAAACAAAATAATCTTGGTTCCATGGGTTGAAATCAAAGTTTTGATAAAAGTTTCCAATAATACAAGTATATTGTTAAAATGAGTAAATAAGTTTGTAAAAGCAAAGCTCTTTTCCATCATGAGAGATAAAGTATATTGCCCGAATAAGATGCAACATTCATATTATCATGGAAGATAAAGTTCATTACTCAAACAAGTAAACAAGTTTCATTGCTAAAATGAGCTGTCAATTTCGTTGCTACAAGGAGCAAACAATTTCATTGATAAAACATGTATATAAGTTTCCATTAGTAAAAGTTCGTTGTTGTAATGAGAAATAGAGTTCATTGCTATAATGAGAAACCAGTTGATTGCTATTATTGATAACAAGTTTATTGCTATAACGAGAAACGAGTTTTTATGTGTATGAGCAAACAATGAGTCTCAACCAAACCTATGACTGAAGCCCTATCGAGATCTATGCTTATCGTTCCATAGATGAATATGGTATCATGCACTCCAGCAATAGGGCGAGTGAGGAGTTGTCAATTCCTAATAGCGCTATCCATAATGACCATTGGCTCAAAGAGTTAATGGTTAGAGATAAGGGAAGGGCCTTAGTACGATAAGTTCTCATGTTCCGTGTTGCATAGACATATATAGAGAGACATAGCAATACAATAGCAATCATGTTTGATACAAATCAATTTAAATACAACATGCAAATAATAGTTTTTCTGGGCATGCTTTTCCACCCCAAAACATAAAAACTGAAAATAGGGGAGTGCGTGAATACTCACAATACATTGAGATGATGCAAATGGTGCCTTGACTATGTTCCACGTGTACCACTATCGATTCCTACAATATTGGTATTCACTAGTGAGTCTCTAATCGAAATGTAACACTAGTATACTTACTACTACAATAGAATTATGCCAATATCGCGTCATAATTAAATATTGATAAATTAGAAATATTTTTCTGTGGAAATTAAGTTTCAAAGAATCAATTGTTATATAACAATTTAAGCAGAAAATTTCCATTATTGAAATGTTAATATTTAACATTTTAAAGGTGTTCCAATGATTAAATATTCAAAACTAAATCAATTTAGTTCTAAAATTTTCCAAACTTTGCATTTTAATTTTAATTGAAGTCAAAGACCTCAAGATAAATTTTCTTGAATTTTTGATTTGTCTAACTATTTTTCACCACTTTAGTTTCTTGAATAACCATAAAATTATGAAAAATATTAACAGTTAATAAAAATTACCAAACTTCAGATTTTGGTTCTAAATGCGTTAAAAGACTACTAGATAATTTTTCATGGATTATGGATATGCATAACCATTTTTTCATATATTTAATTCTCTAAATATATAAAAATTCATGAAAAAAAAATGAGTGAATAAAATGCCCCAAACTTTTCATAGTAATGCCATTACACATACTTAATCTGTGAAAAATATAAAAATGGGTTTCTAAACTGTTTAACCAATTTTTATGATTTTTATGCATTTATTCTAATAAAACTTAAAATAAATAGAAAAAAGTTTCCACAATTACCCAAGCTTTTTTTTATTACTGTTATTAAACATTATTGAGCTAAGCAAAATATAAAAATCGATTTCTAAACTGTTAACCCAATTTTATGATTTTTGAGCATTTATTCTAATAAAAATTGAAATAAATATAAAACAGTTTCCAAAAATTATCCAAACTTTTTATTTAACTGTTATTATACATAACTAGGCTGGGAAAAATAAAAAAGATATTTTTCAGTGGGTATTTCTATTTCTCCTTGTTTTATCCCTTAAAATAATCATTAATTGAAGAATAAATAATAAAAAGTTAAAATAAATTACCAAAAAATTTTGTAACATCATTTATAGTGTTAGGAATCTAGGAAAAATACTAAAAGTTGTTTTCATATTGTATAATCCGATTTTGGGTATTTATGTGTATTTAATTGTATTTAACCTTAGAAAATAGGAGACAAATAGTATAAAGTAGAGAAAAATCATCAATATTTGTATGTAACCTCCTACTATACCAAATAATGTTCTGGTAAAATTTCCTGAATTTTGGATAATCAGAACTATTTTTCCTATTTTAAGGCAATTATAATTACCAAAAATTGGGAAAAAGAGGAAGACATGATGAAAAATTCTGAAATTATTGTTTTTAGTCTCCCACCACAGGTAAGAGCTTCGAAAATTGTTAGATACAATTTTCACACTTCCTAAAAAGAAAATCGAAAATCATTCTAAACAGCAACATAAATCGATGAAATTTAATGAGAGGTCATTATTCACCAGGGTCATCCACGAATTTATTCCAGATTTATAGACCTCTAGAATTATTTTATATGATTTATTGCCCTATTATATTGCATTAATTATAATAATTCGAGAAAAATGAATTATCTTCTGAAAATTTACAGAGAATCTTATTTTGTTGATGATACTCTGGGAAAAATCGGATTTGGTCAGAAAATGATTTTTAGATATTTATTTGGAAATAAATCTTTCATTAACATATTTGAAAGCTTTTTAACAACAACTTTTGATCATCAAGCATCTAAGCTTGAAGATCATCACTGCATGTTGTTTTGAAGACCATTCATGAGTTTGAAATGTTCAAAAAATCGTTTTTGATAGAAAACTTTGGATGCATGTGGTGATTTTTACCCAAAACTTGTATAAAAGGGCATTATGTTGATTTTGACTTAGGTTTTGGTCCTTGGATTTCACTATTAACAACATGCATGTTGTTTTTGGGTGAAATCCTACCACCACCATCATCAAAACTGTGAGTTTGTGTGTGTGTATGTTTATGTGTTCATGATCTTTCATTAGAATGGTGTAGAAGAACAAAGAAATGCAAGAAAATCCATGAAAACTTGAAGGAAAATGAAAGGAAATGGTGTTCTACCTTAATGAACACCATTAGATGATGAAGATTTTGAGTATCTTGAGTGTTCTTGGACATGTTGGCTATAAAATTTCGTGGTTCATAGTGGGAGGAAGAGAGAAAATGTGTGTGAGAGTGTGAGAGAGAAATGAGAGAAAATGAGGGAAGATCGAGTGTGAGAGAGAAGAAGAATCATTTTGTGTTGGGAAGAGGAGAGGCATCTTGGGAGGAGGGAGTCCGACTTTGGACTGGAGAGAGGGTCTCCCTCTCTTCAATTTTATGAAATTATAACTTTATTTTATAAAAATATCAAGTTTTTATAAAATATGCACCTTATTTTAATTTTCATTCACAAAACCTTGATTTTTTTTGCATAGAAATAAGGTTAAATACTAATGACTTAAATTTTATTTTTCTTAATTGCATTCTCATAATTTTTATTATTATAAGATCATATTATAAGTTTCATAATTATTTTTATAGAAAATTTTAAGGTTAAAGTTTATAAATATGAGTTTTTAGGGCATTTAGGGTTTTTGAGAGTTTGTAAGTCTTTGGATATCAAAATTAATTAAATTTTGAGACTTCAAACTATTTTAGAGTTTCATAACTCTTATTCAAGTTAGAAATAATGTTTGTAATATTTTTTTATCGGTTTATTGGCATTCTATGTAGTGATTCCGAGATTCAAGCGAAATTGAGGAATCAAGTATACTAGTCCTAGTCTACAACTTTGACTTAAGTTTCTATGAGACTCCGACCTAATTTCTACTACTAGGTCAAGTGCATAATGTGTGTATATGATTAATGAAAAGGTGTTCGAGTCAAAGAGTGGCCTGAATAAGGATAGTCACTACAGTTAAGTAGTAGTAAAATTCACATATCAATGTGAAATTTAAGTACACCATCCATTGATTCTAATTGTTTCCAAGTTTCTAGTTGGTTATAACTTAGCTTCTAGTTACTAAGTCTAGTACGTGTAGTGCCTATATGTGCAACTAATTCTAGTCAAATCTAGAACCGACTCGAATTTTGACGGTTGTCACACACCCATCCACCACCCCTACTATGACTCCCACCGACCTTCACCACTTACCACCACCCATCATCCACCATTACCACCCACCACCACCCATAACCACCATCAACCACCTGTCACCCTAGACCCCCATCACCTAGCATCCATTTACTAACCACCACCACTTACTACCCACATCCGTCTCTACCACCCACCACCTCCACCACCCATCCCCAACATCATCACCAATACCCAAGACCCACCACCACCCATCTCCACCACCACACACTACCTATAAACACCAACATCATATATGATTAAATACAAAATATTACATAAACCGTATGTCATTATATGTATTTAATCACATAAATAACATGTAACTAAATATATATAATCACACATGATTATATGTATCTAATCATATGAGATTTATATAAACAAGATTCATTTTCATGTTTTCGATTCAATAATTTTGTTCATGTATTTAATCATTTGTGATTATATGATTTTAATCCCACATGATTAATGTGGACAAAGACCAAATTTTGAATCTAGAATACAATACATCTTGTGTACATATATCATTAAATACACGAAATATTAAATGAAGAAATCAAAAATATATCATGTCCATATAAATGATATGTGATTAGATACATATAATCACATGTCATTAAATACAACAACAAATATTGAATCGAGGATGCGAACATGAAAATTATCCACATAAATCATATGTGGTTAGATACATATATGTAACACCGTGAATTTCAAAATAATTTTTCACAATTTATAAAAACATTTCTCATTAACTTTTCATAAAAACATTAAGTTTAAATCCCAATTCACATTATACAAAATCCCAAGATCATATGTATATCAAAATCCCATGTGTGTGTACAGATCAAGCCGACGTCTTTCCACGGTCATCGCTAGTACCTGAAACAACAACACTAACATTGTAAGCACAAAGCTTAGTGAGTTCCCCAAAATACCACAAACATAATACATATATTAGCCACTCGAGGCTATAACTCTTATGGGTCCGTGCACCCAAGCTCTGTGAACCCTCAGGTTCTAACTCTGGGAAACTTCCGGTTCCAACTCTATAAACATGCACAGCATAAATCACATAGAAATAATGCATTACAACACATAGCATACACATAACATACATACTCTGACACATAACTCTGATTACCTACTCAAGGTAAAGTATAGGGAGAAGACTCACCTCGCGTATCACGATAACTCACAACTCCTGGAATCACTCGTGCTCGATCCTCCAAGCTATAATCCTCCTATAACATCATATGACTCTAATTAACACTTTTACCACTAAGGTTGACTACCCCTATTAAGTCAACACTGGTTAACTCTGGTCAACGGTCAACGGTCAACTTTGACCGGACTCGACGAGTGCACTAGGGCAACTCGGCGAGTCTAAGCGTTTTCACCAACTCTCTAGGATTCCTTTTTTGACACGTCGAGTATTCCCCTAACTCGATGAGTTCCACCTGGTAAGAATCGCGGGGCCACCCCGACTCAACTCGCCGAGTCTCAAGAACAACTCGGCGAGTTCCAGTTCGGCTCAATCCACCTGTCAACTTCTAACTCGCCCTGACTCACTGAGTCAACTCATAACTTGGTTGGACCACACACCGAGTGGTCAAGGACAATCTTCATGCTACTCGCCGAGTCTGTTCTTCAGACTCGGTGAGTCCATGCCATGCACTAACTCAAACTTGCTTCTAAGGTCAGATCTGCTCCAACAACTCATAGATCTGGCCCTCCTAAACTAATTCAGCACATAAAGTCCATAACTTGATTACCATACAACACCTACAATGCTCTTCTTGGAGAAATGACCTCTAAAATGGCAACCCTAGCCTTCAACCCAAAAGGGAGGACATAAAGCATGACATAAGGGACTCTCTGGACCTATTAGGGTCCAGATCTAAGCACCATATCCCCATGGGACCTCTCACACTTCCAATACAAAGAAAATAAGGCATGAATAAACCCTAGATTTGATCATATCAACAAAACACGGAAATAAGCTCTGAAAGATACCTCAAGAAGCCTCCTCTGATGAAATGAAAGAAGATCCAAGCTCCCCAACTCTTCTAGCTTGCCTTTCCTCTTCCTTTCTTGCAAAAACACACACAAATTTGGTGAACAAAGGCCTCTTTCTCACTCACACGAATCCCTCAGCCGCTTTGGTGCTCTCAAGATCCAGGTAGCCGCAATGAAGGGCCATAAGGTCCTTTAAATAGGGCTTAGGGCCGGGAAATTAGGGTTTCATTAAACAACGAGGACTCGCCGAGTCCATACCTTGGACTCGCTGAGTCCAGACGCGAACCCGCGTCCAGAACCGCGATCCTACTCGGCGAGTCTGAGCTCCAACTCGCCGAGTCCCTTCTCAAAACATCAAAAACATAACATAAAGGATACCTGGAAATCCGGGCTGTTACAATTCTCCCCCACTAGAACTAGACTTCGCCCTCGAAGTCTCACTCTGGAAATAGCTCTGGATGCTGTTCACGCATCTCACGCTCCGGCTCCTAGGTCATCTCTGATCCCTTCCGATGTTGCCACTGAACCAACACCAGAGGTACCTCCTTAATCCTCAGAACCTTGATCTTCCGATCTCTGATGGCCACTCGTCTCTCGACATAATTCAGGCTCGCATCCACCTGAATGTCCTCTAATGGAACCACTGCCGACTCATCGGCTATACACTTCCTCAACTGCGACACATGAAAAGTGTCGTGAATCTGCCCCAACTCTGCTGGCAAATCCAAACGATAGGCTACCCGGCCTACCCTCGCGATCACACGAAATGGACCAATATACCGGGGCCCCAAAGTCGCGACCTGGAACTCAAGCTCCTTTCCAAGGAGAGACCTTCAGGAGAACAAAGTCGCGACCTGGAACTCAAGCTCGGACCGGCGTCTGTCTGCATAAATCTTTTGTCGGCTCTGAGCGGTCAACAACCTCTGTCTGACCTGCTGAATCTGCTCTGTCGTCTGAAGCACAATCTCTGTACTGCCCATTACTCGCTGCCCAACCTCTCCCCAACAAATGGGGGTCCGACACCTCCTCCCATACAACAGCTCAAAGGGTGGCATACCAATGCTCAAATGATGGCTGTTGTTGTAAGAAAACTCTGCCAAGGGTAAATATGCATCCTAGCTACCCACGAAATCCAACACATATGCCCGGAGCATGTCCTCAAGCGTCTGAATTGTCCGCTCACTCTGACCGTCTGTCTGGGGATGATATACGGTACTAAAATGCAGTCTAGTACCCAATTCCTCATGAAATTTCTTCCAGAATCTGGAAGTGAAATGCACATCATGGTCTGAAACAATCGAGATCGGCACCCCATGCCGAGATACCACTTCCCTCACATACACCTCCGCTAATTTCTCTGCTGAAGAACTCTCACTAATGGCAAGTAAGTGAGCGCTCTTCGTCAACCTGTCCACGATCACCCAAATTGCATCAACTCCTTTGGCAGTCCTCGGCAAGTTGGTGATGAAATCCATAGTGATCTGTTCCTACTTCCACTCGGGAACCTCCAATGGCTGCAACTTGCCATGCGGCCTCTGGTGCTCGGCCTTAACCCTACGGCAGGTCAAGCACCTCTCAACAAACCATGTGACGTCCCTCTTCATACAGGGCCACCAATACTCCTTTCTCAAATCCAAATACATCTTAGTGGCCCCCGGATGGATCGAAAATCTCGACCGATGATCCTCCTCCATCAAAGTGGTACGCGTTCCTCCCACAAACGGTACCCAGATACGTCCCTGAAATGTCATAAGACCCCGACCATCGGTCACGAACTCTGAAACCAAACCAACAACCCGCTCTCTCTTCTGCATCTCAGGTTGCACAGCCTCGACCTGTGCCCCGCGAATGGCGTCCAATACCGGAGCTATCACGGTCAATCTCAAACATACATCCCGCAGTGGAGTGCCCTTCGCCCTGCGGCTCAACGCATCGGCTACCACATTAGCCTTGCCTGGGTGGTACAGGATCTCACAATCATAATCCTTGACCACATCCAACCACCTTCTCTGTCGCATATTTAGGTTGGGCTGATCCATCAAGTACCTCAAACTCTTATGGTCCGTGTATATCGTACACCGAACCCCATACAAGTAGTGACGCCAAATCTTGAGGGCGAACACTACTACCCCCAACTCTAGATCATGGGTGGGATATCTCGTCTCATGAGGCTTCAGCTGCCTCGATGCATATGCTATCACATGCCCTCTCTGCATCAGCACCGCTCCCAGCCCCAAAATCGATGCATCACAATATACCACAAAGTCCTCCATCCCTTCCGGGAGAGCTAATACTGGGGCTTCGCACAACCTTTGGCAAAGTGTCTCGAAGGAGGCCTGCTGCTCAGGACCCCATGAGAAAGCAACACCCTTCCGGGTCAATCTGGTGAGTGGCACTGCGATCTTGGAGAAATCCTTGATAAATCTCCGATAATACCCTGCCAACCCTAGGAAACTCCTGATCTCGGAGGGTGACCTCGGCACCTCCCAACTCATCACTGCCTCAACCTTGGCCGGATCGACCAATATCCCTTCCTGGTTAACGAGATGCCCTAAGAACTGGACCTCCCGCAACCAGAAATCACACTTGGAGAATTTGGCATAAAGCCTCTCCGATCTCAGAACTCCGAGAACCTCTCTCAGATGCTCCTCATCCTGCTCTCTAGATCTCGAATATACCAGAATGTCGTCGATAAACACAATCACCGACCGATCCAGCATCGGCCTACACACTCGGTTCATGAGATCCATGAACACCGCCGGGGCATTGGTGAGCCCAAAAGGCATCACCACAAACTCATAATGCCCATAACACGTCCTGAACGCTGTCTTCGGGACGTCCTCATCCCGCACCCTCACCTGATGGTATCCAGACCTCAAATCGATCTTGGAGAACCAAGATGCTCCCTGCAACTGATCGAACAAATCGTCGATCCTCGGCAGTGGGTAACGGTTCTTGACCGTCAGCTTGTTCAACTCCCGGTAATCAATGCACATCCGGTGTGAACCATCCTTCTTATTGACCAACAGGATAGGTGCTCCCCACGGCGAGCTGCTCGGCCGGATAAACCCTTTCCCTAGCAGCTCCTGAAGCTGTGAGGATAACTCTTGCATCTCTAGAGGTGCAAGGCGATAAGGCACCTTAGCGATAGGCGCAGCCCCCGGAACCAAATCGATACTGAACTCCACTTGCCTCACAGGAGGCACACCCGACAACTCCTCGGGAAATACATCCGGGAACTCACGCACTATCGGAACCTCCTCAACTGAACTCGGCCTCTTGGAAATCACCCGCGTATCCATCACATACGCCACAAAACCCTTACAGCCCTGCTGTAGACACTACCTCGCCCTAGCGGCCGAACAAAACGCTGATCCTGAACATGTACCCTCGCCGTATACCGAAAGAACTCCCCCACTAGGGTCTCGTATGGTCACCAGCTGACGCTCGCAGTCGATAACCGCACCGAATCTGCTCAACCAGTCCATGCCCACAATGACACAGACATCACCCATCGCAATAGGAACTAGATCAATAGGGAACTCAACACCGAAAATCTTGACTACACAACCTCGGAGAACCTCCGTGGCATATATCACTCTCTCATCAGCTATGGAAACTCTCAGAGGCCGACTCAACGCCTCTCAACTAACACTGATATGCTGACTAAAAGCCAAAGATACAAAAGACCGACTCGCACCCGAGTCAAATAACACTAAGGCAGGTACAAAATTCACAAGAAAAGTACCTACGCATAACATAACATAAGCATAATATCTCAAAATCAAAAATAAATACATGAAAGAATACATACCAGCCACGACATCAGGTGTTGCGCGGACCTCCTCCGCGGTCAGCTGAAAAGCTCGCCCTCGTGCCCTCGGCGCCTCGGCCTTCACCGGCCGACTCTTTGTAGCTTTGATGGCGGCAGGGGCAGATCCCTGAGGTGGTCCCTGAGATGACCCTCGCAACTGCGGACACTCTGCCTTCCGGTGTCCGGTGTGATTGCAGTGGAAGCACACTGCAAACCCCTTGGGGCAATCCTTGGCCATATGCCCCTCCTTGCCACATTTGAAGCAAGATCCTGCTCTACAGACTCCATCGTGACCCTTGCCGCACTTCCCACAAGTGCGGCCCTTCTAGCTCCCTGGTTTGGGATTAGTGGGCTTGGTCCGCTTGGCTGCCGGCTGAGACTGTGCCGGTCGCCGATCCCTCCCCTGAGACTCCGCCTCCTCCCTGGCCTGAGTCTCAAGCTCAATCTCCCTCTTCCGGGCATTTTCCTGAAGCTCAGCAAATGTCCGGTACGAGGAGTTCGTAGCGAACTCCCGAATATCCCGCCTCAAAATGCTCAAATAACGGCTCATACGTGCCTGCTTAGTGGACATGTGCTCAGGGCAAAACATCGCCCTCTCATGGAACATCCTCGTGATCACTGTAACTGACTCAGTACCCTGCTTGAGGGTCAGAAACTCCAGTACCAAACGCTCCCACTCCACCTGGGGAACGTACTCATCTCGGAACATGACAGTGAACCTCTCCCAGGTCACTGCCGCAAGCTTAGTAGGCATGAAATGCGCTGTCACAAACTTCCACCAGTCCTTCGCTCCCAAGCGAAGCTGGTTCAGCGCGAACCGAACCTTCAAATGCTCAGGAGATGAGCAAGTGAAGAAACACCCCTCTATATCAGATATCCACCTCATAGCTGCCACCGGATCCTGGGTCCCATCAAACTCTGGTGGCTTCGTGTTGATGAACTCCCAGAACAGCAACGCATCACCACCTTGCGGCCTCGCGGCAGCAACAGCCGCGGTAGCCACTGCAACAGCAGCCTCAGAAAGAGCGGCATAACGCTCGTCAAAGGTCTCAATCAACATGGTCTTTATAGACCCAAACATCTCCGGTATCTCTGCTCTGATGGCCACAGCCACCTCCTCATGGATGATCCGGCGGATCTCCTCATCACTGGTACCACTGCTCTCGGGCATCAAGCGTGTCCTCACCATGATCTACCTCTGAAATACAACATACGATAAATTAGAACCCATACAAGCATACTCACACTCGTCAACTCTTTCCTCCTTGATTCTTGGTATTCCAAAGATTCTTACTTGGGCTGTACACCGCTCCGGTGCTTTCAGTAGTACGGGCCCAATACTACTATCCACACCGTATCAGAATACACCCCAAGTCCTCCTCTTCGGATCCCAAATTCCAAGCACTCTATCATGCATAGACCTTTCTCTAATAGATCTCTCATAAGCCCCTCGCTGCTACCTACTCACTCTCAAGCATCTCATAGCAGCTCACCTCTTCCTAGGCTAAGGCATCATAAATCAGGCCACTCTAGTCCTAATAGGAATACCTAGCCTACTCTAGCATGCGAATACATCATATCAGTATCAATATCACATATCATAAGGGTATTTTGGGAAATCACCGTTCGGGCGCGGACTGATTGTACACACATCTCTGCTCTGCATTTTCAAAATCTTTTATTCTTTTTGAAAATACTTCTCAAATCCACAGTTTGAGTTCAAATACGCCCGAAGATGTACTCGAATCCCTCAAACCAAGGCTCTGATACCAACTTGTAACACCGTGAATTTCAAAATAGTTTTTCACAATTTATAAAAACATTTCTCATTAACTTTTCATAAAAACATTAAGTTTAAATCCCAATTCACATTATACAAAATCCCAAGATCATATGTATATCAAAATCCCATGCGTGTGTACAGATCAAGCCGACGTCTTTCCACGGTCATCGCTAGTACCTGAAACAACAACACTAACATTGTAAGCACAAAGCTTAGTGAGTTCCCCAAAATACCACAAACATAATACATATATTAGCCACTCGAGGCTATAACTCTTATGGGTCCGTGCACCCAAGCTCTGTGAACCCTCAGGTTCTAACTCTGGGAAACTTCCGGTTCCAACTCTATAAACATGCACAGCATAAATCACATAGAAATAATGCATTACAACACATAGCATACACATAACATACATACTCTGACACATAACTCTGATTACCTACTCAAGGTAAAGTATAGGGAGAAGACTCACCTCGCGTATCACGATAACTCACAACTCCTGGAATCACTCGTGCTCGATCCTCCAAGCTATAATCCTCCTATAACATCATATGACTCTAATTAACACTTTTACCACTAAGGTTGACTACCCCTATTAAGTCAGCACTGGTCAACTCTGGTCAACGGTCAACGGTCAACTTTGACCGGACTCGGCGAGTGCACTAGGGCAACTCGGCGAGTCTAAGCGTTTTCACCAACTCTCTAGGATTCCCTTTTTGACACGTCGAGTATTCCCCTAACTCGACGAGTTCCACCTGGTAAGAATCGCGGGGCCACCCCGACTCAACTCGCCGAGTCTCAAGAACAACTCGGCGAGTTCGAGTTCGACTCAGTCCACCTGTCAACTTCTAACTCGCCCTGACTCACTGAGTCAACTCATAACTCGGTTGGACCACACACCGAGTGGTCAAGGACAATCTTCATGCTACTCGCCGAGTCTGTTCTTCAGACTCGGCGAGTCCATGCCATGCACTAACTCAAACTTGCTTCTGAGGTCAGATCCGCTCCAACAACTCATAGATCTGGCCCTCCTAAGCTAATTCAGCACGTAAAGTCCATAACTTGGTTACCATACAACACCTACAATGCTCTTCTTGGAGAAATGACCTCTAAAATGGCAACCCTAGCCTTCAACCCAAAAGGGAGGACATAAAGCATGACATAAGGGACTCTCTGGACCTATTAGGGTCCAGATCCAAGCACCATATCCCCATGGGACCTCTCACACTTCCAATACAAAGCAAATAAGGCATGAAGAAACCCTAGATTTGATCATATCAACAAAACACGGAAATAAGCTCTGAAAGATACCTCAAGAAGACTCATCTGATGAAATGAAAGAAGATCCAAGCTCCCCAACTCTTCTAGTTTGCCTTTCCTCTTCCTTTCTTGCAAAAACACACACAAATTTGGTGAACAAAGGCCTCTTTCTCACTCACACGAATCCCTCAGCCGCTTTGGTGCTCTCAAGATCCAGGTAGCCGCAATGAAGGGCCATAAGGTCCTTTAAATAGGGCTTAGGGCCGGGAAATTAGGGTTTCATTAAACAGCGAGGACTCGCCGAGTCCATACCTTGGACTCGCCGAGTCCAGACGTGAACCCGCGTCCAGAAGCGCGATCCTACTCGGCGAGTCAGAGCTCTAACTCTTTGAGTCCCTTCTCAAAACATCAAAAACATAACATAAAGGATACCTGGAAATCCGGGCTGTTACAATATAATAATATGTGATAATATGTATCTAATTACATATGATATATTTCAACATATGTAACACCCCGAATCTTGGATGAGAAATTTAAGAGTTATAAGGCACATAGGAGACCTACTCGACGAGTTGATTGGTCTTGACTCATCGAGTAGGGGCTGAGTTGGCCACGCGAGTAATGAAACCTACTCATCGAGTCGAGAGGCTGAACTCAACGAGTTCTGTATTGAGATAACCCTAATTTTAGGGCTTGCACCCTATTTAAAGGCCCTTAAGCCCTCATTTCCACCTCCCTAACCATTTAGACACAATGAGAGAAACCCTAGATGAGCTGTATTCATTGTGAGAGAGAGAAAGGCTAAAGATCTTGTGTTTAAGTGCATTTTTAGAAGAGAATTGAAGAGCAAGAAGGTTTGGAACCAGAATAGCTTTGGATCCAATGTTCTTTCGGTGCTAGCTGTCAATTGGAGGTAAAAGCTATCTCCTTGATCATTCCTTTTGTTAGATCTATTTCTAGAGAGTTTTAGGGCTTTATCCCATACATCTTTTGGTTTGGAGTTGTTGAAGTGGTCATGGAAGTTGAGACTATAGATCTGAGCCATATGAGTCCCTATGAGCCCAAAGATTCGAGCTTTATCAAGATTTGGGCAAGTCTTCAAGCCTAAAGACCTTTATGCACTTTGTTTTGGCATTTTGAGCCTTATATGCCATGCATGAACGTAAAGTCTGCAGCTTTACGTGAAGATTCAACCTTAGGAGGCCAGATCCAGAGTATGAGGCCTTATTTCTGTCCAAAATCTTATGAATGAGAAAATAGACTTAAGGGACTCAACGAGTTGATGAGACAACTCGACGAGTCAGTTAAGGTTTACCCTGATGGTTTGGATACGTTACAGACTCGCACGAGTTGGTGAGACAACTCTACGAGTTGAAAGGGTTTTGCCGTCTTTGGATTCAGAATGGACTTGACGAGTTGATGGGACAACTCGGTGAGTAGGTGGGTTTTTCCTGGTTTTCTAGACACTGCATGGACTCGACGAGTTGACTAGCAAATCGGCGAGTAAAACCGAGTTTTCATGATTTACTGGGTTCTGAGGGACTTGGCGAGTTCATGAGCTGTACTTAACGAGTTGCTTTAACATGGACTGTTGACTTAGGTGTAGACTTCCTTTGACTTTTAGAGATGGAACAATTTTGACTGTTGACTTCCGTTGACTTTAGGGTTTTGGTCAATTGTGGATTTTGGAGGCCATGGAGGGGTGGAGATTAGACCAGCAACTCGAGTTTGGGATACATTGCTTTACTCTACGAGGTGATTCTTCTCACTATATTTACCTGTGTGGTAATTTATGTGTGATCGGAGGGTCTTATTCGTGTTATTGACCAGAGGGTCTTATTTACATTATTGACCGGAGGGTCTTAGTACATTACTGACCGGAAGGTCTTAATACATTACTGACCAGAGGGTCTTAGTACATTAGTGACCAGAGGGTCTTAGTACATTAGTGACCAGAGGGTCTTAGTACATTATTGACGGGAAGGTCTTAGTACATTATTGACCGGAGGGTTGTAGTGCATTATTGACCGGTGGGTCTTATTGGTTTATACTATGATATGTTATCATGCATACTGTCTTTGTGACTTATGTTGTTATATTCTTCTACGTGTATGTGATCTTATGTGCTTATACTGAGATATGTGATATCATGCATTCTGCCTTGACTCAAACTGAAGATTTGAGAAAGATTTCTAAAAAGAAATGATTTTTCTAAAACGAGTAAGAGTTTAAAGAGAAAACGAGACGGAGCAGTGTGTGATATCAGCCAGAGCCTGAGCAGTGATTTCCCAAAGTACCATTACTTGTTTACATTATTAGATATTTATGAGATATTAGAGCTGCATGCTAGAGGATAGGCTAGGTATTTCAGAAATTAGGGCTAGAGTTGACTGATTCATGATGCCTTAGCCTAGGGGATGCTATCGATATATATTATCTGCTATTGCTCTATGTATGTGCTGAGTAGGAGTGACTAGCAGGAATCATTCAGAGAGATATTTGAGTAGAGGAGTAATCTAGGAGAGATGCCTAGATGTGCGTTTGAGGAATCTATTGAGAGAGTGGTTAAATACCACGAGAGGTAGGGTTGCCTGAGTTTGGTGATGCCTTTTGAGTTGTGGATAGAGCGAGCGGAGTCATATGCTAGAGTGGCTTTTTGTGCTGGTGGAGGTTATTTGATGCCCGAATGCTGCTTTCTTTGTGCTTTGTGGACTTGATGATGGGAGTCAACTGCTAAGTGGCTATGACGATATTCAGGAGGTTATTCGATCTTCGAATGTTGCTTGCTTTGTGCTTTGTGTGAGGTATTTTGGGGAACTCACTAAGCTTTGTACTTACCGTGGTATGTGATATGTGTTTCAGGTCAGGATCGCGGGAAGGCGCCAGCTTAATTGTATACCCAAGACGGAGTTATGTTTTGAGGATCCTGGATTTTGTTTAAACAATTTATGAATATGTGTTTTTGATAAATTGTCGTTTTGGGGATTTGTGAACTATGTTTATGAGAATTATGTGATTTTTAAAATGAAAAATTTGTTTGAAAATTTACAGTGTTACAACGTAATTCATTTTTTGTACTCATGTTAATAGATGTGCTTTTTTACTTAATCACATATGGTTATCTGTATCCAACTACTATTTTATAAAGACAATTCATTTTTTTCATTTTCCATTTAATAATTTATCTCATGTATTTAGTTATATCTTATTATATCTATTTAATCACATATGATTAATATGGAAAAAGATTTGTCTTCATGTTTTTGAGTCGATAGTTGTTCTCATATATATAATCACATATAATTAAATGTATTTAATCACATTTGATTTATATCGACAAGAATATTTTTGTCCATATAAATCATATGATAATAGATACATATGTGATTTGATGTATTTAATCACATATGATTACAACTGACAAAGAAGAATTTTTAATCGAGAAGGAAATAATGAATCTGGTCCACATAAATCATATGTCATTAGAATCATATAATCACATGTGATTATACGTATTTAATCATATATAAGTTATGTGGACAATATTTGTTTTCGTGGTTTCAAGTGAATACTTGGTCTCATTTAATTAATCATACATGATTATAAGTATTTATTCGTGTATGATTTATGTGGAAAATAATTGTTTTTGTGTTCAATACTAAATAGTTTTTTTTGTGTATATAATTACATGTGATTATATGTAGCTAATAACATATGATTTATCTGGACAAGATTTGATTTTTCTAAATAAATCATCTTTGATTAGATACATATCATCTCATATGATTGTATGTAATTAATCACATATGATTAATGTTGATAAAGATAAAATTATTGAATCAAAAATAGGAAAATGAATCTTATGCACATAGACAATATGTGATAAAATACATATAATCATATGTTATTAAATACACAAGAACAACTATCGAATCTAGAAAACAAAAACGAATCTTGTTCATATAAATTATATGTGATTATATACATATAATCACATTAGATTAAATATGCAAGAAAAAATATTGATTCTAGAACACAAAAATATTGCTTGTCCGCATAAATCATATATGATTACAGACTTATAACCACATGTACTTAATTACATGTAACTATAAGTATTTAATTACATATGATTTATGTAGACAAGATTCGTTTTCGCATTCTTGAATCAATAGTTGTTCCCGTGTATATAATCATGTATGATTATATGAGTAATCACATGCAACTATAAGTAAGTTTGAATGTTGACTTGAATGATGTGGAAAATAGTGTAGATGTGGCAAGGAAACTAGTTAAAACAAGTATAGGGAATTAAATAGACATGTTACCCACACATTCGTTCCCTCATAAAGTCATAAAATAAGTTAAGTGACTAAATGGGTAAACACTAGAAACTTAACTGTACAATTTTCACTTGTGATGAAAACAGAAAATTATGAATTAAGAGGGTATAAAATTGTGATTATTGGTTTTTTGGACATTCGTTGGTAGCACCGCTTGATGGTGACCGTGTTGTGAATGAATGATTTTGAGTACCTCATTTAGTTACTTTTTGCTCGGCATGGATCTCAGGTCATATATAGTAAACATCATCCCAATTACTTTATTATTCGATCTTTAAAACATATTTATTTTAATACTCATATAGCTTATATGTGAATTATATGGAAGCATACGCATGCTCATTTTCAATTAGCAAAACCAAATCCATCGACTACATATAATTCAGATTCTCTTCCTACTCGTGGTGATTTTCTATTTACATATGTCATCTTGGAAATAGTTGTAGCTAATCTTCAATTATTAGAAGTTCAATAATTTTGGGTTTGGTTTCGTATGGATTGGTTTTAAACCCCATGTCACCATGATACTTATTGTTCATATTGCCACCATCAGAGAGAGGATTTGATCCAGAATTAGGAATGTTCGTATCATCCTATTTAACCAATGGAACTTAAGGATTATGGCGGTATATTGGGATCCATATAATCAACATATACTAATTTATAGTTGTTTTCTTGATATGCTTGGTGATGTTGGATGTGTCTTAATATATATATATATATATATATATATATATATATATATATATATATATATATATATATATATATATATATATATATATATATATATATATATATATATATATGGATCATTTACTTTTTTAGGTATTTTTATGATCAACATAGGATAAAAGGTACTTAATTTCTTTATATTTATGTTTTGTAGTTGGAAAAGGCATATTGGTGAAATAATAGCTGAAAATGGTGATTTTGGATATATTTTGTGAAGTATATATTGAGCAAGAAAGACAATTGAATTTAAGTATGGAAATGACAATCAAGATTTTGTAGATAATTATTGGATCTTTTATTCAAATTCATCTAGGGAAATATCATATCAGAAAATGACAAGAATATAGAAGATCAAAAACAGAAGAGGCCGATTTCGATTTGAGGGTTTAAAGGCTATATTAGCCGACAAAATGATATATATGCTAAATTTGAAGATCAAGAGAAGTAATCAGTATGTTAGCAAATTGATTACTTTTCTGACTATAATTAGTCAGCTATTTGATTTCTTAAATGTTCTTTTCAAGATTTGGGATTTAACCCTTTCTGAGTATTTTATGTTTATGAAGCCCTAGTTTTATTGTTGATTGATATATTGTTATTGAAAGATGTTCAATTTATTATGATGGCTTGATTAAAGATCTATATGTATTAATATTGGGTTCGTTATGTTTATGTAACTAAGTACATGTTTTAAGATTAGGTTCGGATTATGTATCTTGTATCATATTATTTTGCTAACATTAGTGGCCCAAAAATCCATTAATGATGTAGGGAATAGGACTAGTGGCAAAATGTATCTCTAGGTTAAGCATAATAATAATGATTTAATATTCATGCTTGAGTTATTAGGTTAACCAATTTGAGAAGTTTCCACTAACCCTATGACCCTATGATTGATCATACCAATTTAGTATGTCATAATACAAAATAATAGACCGAGTCTAGGGAAGATATCTTTATTGGTAGACAATAGAGAATCATAGGATTAGTGACTTCATCATCCGATCAAATCAATTTAGGAAACAATGTGTTCTGTTTTCAATGCATTAATACACTTTATCTAGGTAGCAGAAACCATCAAAGATTTACCTTAGTGTACATGCATCCTAATAATCTAAGTTTCATGCTATTACTGCTACTCTACTAAAACATAAGGTTGGAAGAATTACATACATCTTATGATGCCAATGATCTTCATGCTCGAGATCTTGTCCTCCTTTTGGATGAAAAGACCCAAATGTAACAACTTGTAATTTCACATCATTGTAAGTCAAACTTGTTCAAATAAAAGTCTAAACTACAATCGTATACAAGTGAATTCATATCCTAACAATGATACAATAAGAACATTGAATGCCATAAGGGCATGTTTATATAAGTATTGTATGAGCATACTTTTGAAAACCATACTTATATAAGTTATATATACTTATATATTGAAAACCATGCATATATATATTTACATAGGTTGATATATTTACATATACTAAACACCATGTTGAAATAAGGTAATATGGGTCAACATAAGTCAAAAGGTTAAGTTACAATCCAAAATTAATATCTTACACATGAGATTTTGGTATTTAGAATCTAGGATCAAATGCGTTTTCAGTTTTAAGCATCTAAGAAAAAGGTTGTTTTCGGTTTTGAGCATCTTTGACTACTTTATGATTTGGTTCCTCCACTAGGACCAAAATCTATCATTTGTAGAACAACCAAGGTGATTTTGGTCATGCTAGGATCGAAATCAACATCCTGGTGGCTGAAATCCCCCATAATATCTAGATATCTGACACATTTAACTTCGAAATGTAATATGATCCATTTACCAACGTAAACATCACCTCAACCGCCTATCTTTTCCTTCCTATTTAAGATACAAAATGGGATCATTTAACACTCCCAGTGAATGAAATCGTCCAAATTTCTCTCAAATATCAAACCTCTTTTCTCTCAAAATCACCTTCATATATTCCCAGTGATCAAGATCTTTCATATTTAATTGTAAGCATTCTTACATATATTAGTATTATACATCACTTTAATATTAGGTGATCTAATTTACACATAATTTTGGATATGAGTTTATATACGTTTACTAAACAGAAGCTCAACACAACCACATCATACCTAACCAAGAACACATACCCGAGGTAAGTTCATACCCCCACATTTTCCAAGATTTTTCTATGTTTTAGGGGAGAGAATACAAGTAAAACACAAGATATCTTATGATAATATTTAAATTATGGAACATACATATCATGTTACCAAGTTCGAGATATAATACAGAAATAAGCATATAAACTATAATAGGTATAGTTTATGGAACATATGCATTATTTTACCAAGTTCAGAACACAATACGGAAAAACAAACACATAAACTATAATAGGTATAGTTTATGAGATATAGATATAGTTATTCATTACTAAAAGGGTTTTCAGTTCATTTACTAAAGGGTATTACATTTTCATTTACTAAAGGGCATTATATTCATTTACTAAAAGAGTTTTTAGTTTATTACTTGTAAACTCTTTGAAGCAATTTGTTAGATGCCTTCAAGTACTTATCTAATTGCCAACGAAAGTCCTGACTTATAACTAGATCCTTTTGTAAGGAGAGTGAGATATTTGTATATAGATCTATACGGGATTGACAATCCTGCACCTCAACAGTTAGCTATAGTTAGGCCGGCAGGCCTGGGGTGACAAATGCAGTTTACATTTCCAACGCGTGAAGAATGTTGTGTCAGGCCATCTTAGGTCACAGTATGGTTATAAGAACTCAAATGGAGAAAACAACGACACATTTATGGAGTAATATATTTTCAGACAGTTTCATTCGAACGTTAACTTTACATTTAGTTTACAAGGCAAACTACTTTCAAATAGTTTTATATAATAATATAACTACATTACACGATTTCTCAGTACAACAAGGGTTACATTTCTAGAAACATACATTTAAAGGGATTACATACTAGTACAACTACAGTATACTGTTTTCTTAGTACAGTGAAACTTCTATTTCAAAAAGGACTATTATTGTTTATTTTATGATGACTTAGCGTATACATTAGGGTTATATATAATTAATATCTTATAGGCATTAGAATGCATGTTTCCGCCTTACTTCCTGTTCTTTGTTTAGTTGTGGATTTAGGGAAGAGTCACTCATTCGACTGTCCGTTCGATCTTAATTATATATAAATTGTATACTCTAGAAACACACGTTTAAAGGGATTACATACTAGTACAAGTACAGTATACTATTTTCTTAGTACAGTGCAACTTACATTTAAAAAAGGACTATTATTGTTTATTCTATGATGACTTAGGTGTTGTTTTTTTTAAAAGAGAAAATGTGTGAAGTCTGCTGACCACCTCTGCAATTCTCTATAGCAGAAGAGGTGGAACAAATGGTTGCAACATGTAATAAAAAATATGTTTGTTTTTTAACGTCTACAGACTGCTGTAATAAGTTACACTAAGGCAAGAAGAGGTTTGAAGCATTTGGTTTAGTGATGCGCCACGCAACACACGCACAACAGCTTTTAAGTTAGAAGTCTTCTGAAAAACAAACAGTTGCGAAGGGCCAAGTGTTGCGCGTGTGCTACGCGGTGCAGCAATAAGTAGTCTGAAGTGGTTTTAAAAAAAAAACAAATAGCAACTTAGCGTATACATTAGGGTTATATATAATTAAAATCATATTGGCATTAGAATGCGTGTTTCCGCCTTCCTTCCTGTTCCTTGTTTGGTTGTGGATTTAGGGTAGAGTCACTCATTCGACTGTCCGTTCGATAATGATTATATATAACTTGTATACTCTATGTGATCAGAGGAGGAAGTAGTAAGGGTCACACCACTTACATGAATTAGAACTTCGAAGTACAGATTATAAAATATAAGAAACTTATGCATTTTGGTCTTAAGGTATTAAGACTACGATACATTTACAACAGAAAATATATGATTTTCTGGATGAACATACTTATGTTTTCAAGGAACAAAGAAAATACTTTTATATACCAAATGCTTATGAAATCACCAACTTAAATGTTCTCAAACCACTTGTATTTTCAGGAAATTAGTAGACAGGTACCTACACAGGTGTCATGAAGACGGAGCATAGTAGTGTCAGGTCTTATCTTTTGCTATAGTTTTGATGTTAAACAAACAATGTTTTGAAAAGAATTAGGGCTGGCAATCGTGTCGTGTTAGGGTTGGCGTGTCGTGGGTTGGCGGGTTGAAGGGTCAAAATATGTCAACCCAAACACGACCCATTTAAATATACAGGTCACGGGTTAGCGGGTCATGGGTTGGCGGGTTTGTAACATAAACCCATATATGACCCGTCAACCCATTTATTTATACGGGTTCACAGGTTGGCGGGTTCGTGGGTCAGATTCCATAAATAAAATTGACAATTAAACATGAATAAATTCTTAATGGTTGATGCAAACATATCCGAATTTTAGAGGCTTAACTACTTAAGTCTTAAACATCCAAATGAAAATTAAAAAACATTCATAGAACATGTTCAAAACTAAACATTAATACAAACATAGATAATACTTATTAAATATTGATACTTGATACATAAATACATAAATACATGTAAAAATAATATATATATATATATATATATATATATGTATGTGTGTGTGTATGTATGTATGTATGTATATATATTATTAAAATATAAATGGGTTGGCGGGTCAACCCATTTATTTTTTGAGAAATCCATATATGACCCATTTAATAAACGGGTTGACGGGTTGGCGGGTTGGTGGATTGGCGGGTTGAAAAACTCAACCCAAACCCATTTATTTCGTGTCGTGTCGTGGGTCGTGTCGCGGGTCGTGTCGAGAATTGCCAGCCCTAAAAAGAATGTAAATTACATATTTTCAATATAATGGTTGTGTTTCTTTGATTACTATTATTCAGTTGTTATGATACTATACATGATGTCATCCACCCCCGAACGTTTCCACCGTTCCGGTTTGGGGGTGTGACACAAAACCAGAATCATTCTAATGGTATCTCATTCAATGAACACCGAAGAGTAGAATAAGATATTAAATAAGAGAGGGGTCAATTTCACAAAACCTAAGAGGGTTAGGAATAATCCCTAAAGAGAGGAGAAAGAAGGAGCAAAAAAATTAAGCCAAATGAAGCAGCAAGGATGAGATCCCCAAGGCGCTATTTATATCCTTCGATCCCTTCCAAGATTTTTTCCTCCGTCCTATGTGGGGCAAGGAGCCAAAAATGAAATTCACTCCTTATCCCATGTGGAATGAGGTGATTTCGTCTAAACCTAGATCCTATAAAGGTTCTAGAATATTCTTGATCAACAAATTATTGATTAATTGATATTTAACCTTTTAATTAACTAAACTGTTAATTAATTCCTCTAAATATTTTTCCAATTAGTTTCTAATTAATTATTAACCATAATAATTAATAAACTGATTTCTCATTTATTTATTATACTCAATTTCAGTCATAAGGGAAACTCAAAAGGACCTTATTATTATTAGAGATATTACCAATAGTTAATGACATTGGACACCTTTTCCAATAGTCTTCCACTTGGACAAGTCATCAACTATAAAAAGTCTAATACTACTCCAATAATCAATAGAGAATTAGCCATCCAATGTAACTACCAAACTATAATCTAATCAAGATTCAGCCCTTAGATAAGTGATCAACTATTCCTTCGTTCGACAACATATTTTTATGAATTCAAGATAGGGATAATGGTCTATCTCAGAATTCATGATTATGTTTGCTGATATTATTTGGATTTATTCGTTCCATCATTGCAAAATGATCATCGGTGGTCCTCATTATCAATATGTGAATTTTTTTTCATTGATGTAGGATGTCAAGCATGTTGAACTATTGAAAGTTGCCGAAGAAGTATAAGAAGTGATTTATTTGTATTCAATGCAATGTTCGTAATAGTTTTTTAGATTGTTATAAATTTTATATTAAGTGTTTATGTTTTTGGATTAATGACATAGTAGGAAATTCTGCAAGTTGTCGTCGAAATAGAACATGAACATCCTCATCCCTGACCCCATCTGATGATACCTATAATTTGGATCGATCTTGGAGAACCAAGACGTACCCTAAAGCTAGTTAAAAAAATCATCAATCCTTGGTAATGGATAATAGTTCTTCACTGTGAGCTTATTAATCTCCCTATAGTCAATGCACATCATGTACAAACCATCATTCTTCTTGAAAAATAAAGTCGTAGCTCCCCAAGGTGAATTGCTTGGCTGAATGAATCCCTTGTCTAATAGTCCTGAAATTGTGTTATGTCCAGAATTTTCATGATAAAATTTTCATTTTTATTTATTCAATTAAATCGGATTGTAATTAATTTTTTCGGAAAAGATGATGTCGATGCATGTACAGGCGACCTTACCCTCCTCACGATCCGAAGAAGTACCTTAAATCATTTGTAATCAGATGTGTAAGCATGGAGCTTAGTGAGTTTCCAAAAATAACATATATCACAAAAGATATACATGCATAAAAATAATGGCTCACGACCTTTCACCGATCCACTCATTGGTTCATGACATTTCGCCGATCCACCAATAATGTGTGTATTTAGACTTACGTCTTACTTTTCATTTTGTCATCAACACAGATCTATAGGCTTCCGACACATCATCGTTATGTCATCAACCCCTCACTTAATCTATAACAAATAATTCAAGTATCATAAAATATAGACGAATAAAGATTGTACTTCAGCTCTACTCAATAACTTAGTACAATAACATTAAGCACAATGAGGCCATACTTTCTACTCTACTAGACTTTATATCCTTACATACATGGATATATATTGTAATACATTGTATATTAAGATAACTCACCTGGACAATTACTCAGATGACTATTAGTTATCCCTTCGGCAACACAACTGATGGTTAACAATCCGAGCAAGTATTAACCTATAATACCATAACTTATTAATCTTATGACAATCTAGTAATGAAGGCAAAATATTTCATTAATCTCAATGAATACTTCAATTTCTATCAAATAATGAATAACTAGGTAAGATCATATCGGAGGTAAGGTTTGTTTCGTATAGAAAGTATGATGTTTGGAATACACATTTTAAACACCTCACTAAATCTAGTCTAGACATCATTCTAATAAGTAGATCAATCAGTATTATGATTGTAATCACTCATAAATCTTATTTATACATTCATAATAATGACTATGAATAAGTTACATTTAAAGCATAGTAAGTGCAGTTTAACTTACAAAAATTTTTAGTTAAAAATGAAAAGTCATGGGTATAATCTTGACCCGAAAGCTCCTTTTTGTCAGGCTCCTATATACCTTAGAGCCTCGCTAAAGTGGTCATAATCTTAGAAAAATTAGAATCAAAAGGTGGAAAAAGATCAGAGAGATTTAGGTTTAAAGGTGTGAGAAATGAGAAACTTCTCGGCTCAATTTAAAGAAGTTTAAGAGGAGCGCGCCGCACCGTAATCCTTAGGCGCACTGCGCCTTAGTAGACGTCGTCCCTCTCCTTGGTTGCCACATGTTCAATTTTTGTTGGTCCACATCCCTTTTTCAGCTACCGCCTCCGGCTTTTCCACGTGAAACTATCTCATTGAGCCATGTGTCACGCACATGTTGTGTCATGTCGACGTGTCGGGTACAGAGTCCGGTACCACCACGTCACCCCTTAGCAAGTATTTTCGGGAATCTTCAAACTGTCATAACTTTTTCCTATGAGCTCTATTTTTTACGTTTTTTATATCCACACGTAGCTATGGACAATCGATACAACTTTCTTTTAGATCTCATCAGTTAGTTCTCATTCTATTTTAATTTTATATTATAGAGAGCTTACATTGTTAAAATTCATGTAGAAATCCCAACTCCTTCATACAATGTCCATTCTCGACTATCTTTATATCAACAAATTTGTATTTATGAGATCTTCAAACCTCGTTTACATTGTTTTGGATAGCACTAAACTGATTTAAATTTTGATTTATGCGTCGTACATTGTTTTACTGAAATTTTGAAAAATCATAACTTCCTTCTACGAAGTGAGATTTTAGCGTTCTTTATATGCACGCTCTCGAAATCACGATTACTATGATTTTCATTTAGATCACTTAGGCTAAGAAGCAACCTATATCTGATTCATTTTTATGACGCGCTTTGCCGTATATGGTTGAACGCAAAACCTCAATGAATCATAATTTCTTCATACGAAGTTAGATTTAGGCGTTCTTTATACCCACATAATCGTATTGACGTCTTCTATATGTTTATGATGATTATTTTGGCTGAAAAGTAATATATTTATCTTTTAAAGTTTATAAAGAAACAGTTATATTAAGTTCTACTATAAAGTAAAAATTGGGTGTTACAACTCTCCCCCACTTTCAAAGATTTTGTCCTCGAAATCCTACTCCTAACGCACCAAGATGTTATCTTATTGGAGTTATTGAGATCAACTCGTGATCTAGCTGAAAATTTCACATCGATATTCCCCGTAAAAATTTGTTTTCCACATTGGACATTCTCCCGAATCCCTTGCAAAGTTTTCCAAAACCGGGAGCTCGTCGCTCTGGACTTCCAAAATTTATACTCTATGATTGACAATTGCCTTTAGACTTAGAATGTTGATTTGTTCCTTTAACTAGGAACATTGTCGACTCATTATGAAGCGAGTAACTAAGGAAATTTATCCATAGTATCCTAAGAGAATCCACCTTCTAAAACATGCCCTTATAAAAGGCTTATGGTAAATCATCATCACTATGTGTCATACAACATCATTATATGGTATACCCTTAAAACACCCATGAACCTAGATTGCAAGCGGTCTTTCTTCATGGTTCAGCTGTTCCAACATCCTAAACTTTAACTAAACCTAATATGAAGAATTTATTGGTTTGAAAACTATGGAACCGGTATTCTAATATTGGTGACAGAGTCATAATAAGGCTTGCTCATCTTTCAACCTACTAGATCATAATGAATACTTGGTCATGACTAGTCTCCTTTCAAGACTCTGACTACCTTACATGTATCAACGTACAACTACTTGTTGAGCAGTTTGTTTCTACGCCTGCTCACGACACATCGTGATACTATCCAACTACTGGGAATATGATGCCAAACCACTCTTGTCATCATCCTCATCGGGCCTAAAGACTTACGATCAACCCTTGAGTCCAACAATTATCCCATTGTCCTAAAAGAACCCAGCCAACCCCTTCCTTGATAATTATCAATCACAACATATCTCCACTACTTAAACTTCTGAGGCTACAACCAATCTGAGCTCCTTAATCTACATCATATGGATGCTAAAGTCTAACTGTTGTCCTATGTCAACCTATGAACATTAAAATTCGATCCTAGTTTTATATTAACTCTTATTCTTATCGCCGAAAGGAATAACTAAACCAAGCACATAGATTACCCCAAAGACCAATGGTAAAAATGATGCATTATTAGTTGGTTACATAGTGGTATGGACTCTAAAGTGTATTGTCGTCTTATATTAGCTTACGAATGTTATAGATCAAATATAGTCCCAGGTTAACTCACACACATGCCTATAAGAAAATACTAAATAAAATACATAGTCTACCCTAAAGCCTAAAATTTCACTGATGCATCATTAGACGTATACATAGCCGTACTCGTAACCCTTAATTAAACAAACATATCTAGGAAATTTACACTAGTTTCTTACGATCCTTAAATCCTAGAGGAAGTAATTAGATTCTTTTTCCGTTTTGCTGATATGACTATAATGTCACGTATAGTCTATGGGTATTCTAGCAGAAGACTTCCTTCCTCTTTTACCTATAAAACGAAACAAAAACTAATAACCTCCATCCACTGGTTTTGCAACTCTTCTAGACCTTGACGTAAAAACCAAAAGTTGAAAATTCCCTTCACACTTTCGCCTTAAGGGTCGGTTCTCCCCTACTTGGGTTTGACCCATCATCTGCTGCTACTCTTAGATAATCAAAGTCCAAGCTCGCCATGCCTATGTGATTTGTAGCTCTTTCGGCTTGAACAAACTCTTTATTCTAATATCAATGACTTTGACACCCTCATCGTAGCACTTATTCCCACCGCAAGTGGGTTTCTCACATAGCATGGCCAAAAGTAGGATAAAGTCGTGATAAGCACAATGTTGTCTAGAAACATAAAAACGCAGACGTATAACTAAATAACATCAGAGGACATTACTATCTTAATATTTGTAACAACAATATAAATTAAAAATCCGATTTTCATTAAAAGATCATTTTCATACATTTATTAAATATAAAAACGGGTTTTAGCAGAAGTCTGAAAACATTATTAATTCCTTCGATGCGAGCACAGTCGTGATAGGGCTTTTCCTCGATCAGAAGAACAACTAATACAGTCATATTGGGGCTTTCCCTCCATGCGACACTTATGGCACCCAGTCGCATGACATGCCCCATAATGACACTTCACGTACTTCCTATAACTGTGACTTTACTGCCCTCCAGATCTTGAATCGACATCCTTAAACCGCTTCGCTGCTGGCTGCGACTCAAGTTGAATATGTCTCTTTTCTATGTCGTGTCTCGATCTCCAGCTCTCTCTGTCTAGTATGTGCTATCAACTCAGAGTTGGAATTTTTTCCCAAAAAATAAGAGCTTTTATTTTCAGTTTTATAGGAAAATTTAGAGATGTGTTTGGTTAAAACTTTTTAGTTTTAATTTTTCATTTTAGAAGTTTTGAGAATGTATTTAGTTGTGTATTTTCTAGTATTTATTTTCCAATTTTTGTTATTTTAAATATGGAAAATGGTTGGGTAGGTAGGGTGGAGTGACTTGAAGTTAAGAGTTGGTGGCGTGGGGGTGGGGGGGGGGGGTGGTTGTAGGGTGGGAGGATTGGATGGGGTAGATTATATAGGGTGGGTAGCTAGGATGACGGTGGGTTAGGGTAGGTTAGGCGTGGGTGAGGTTAGGTGGGTGGTGGGTATGAGGATAAGGTGGGTGGGGGCGAAGTGAGGTAGGCAGGTGTGGAGGGTGTGAGGTGAGTAGGAATGAAGGGTGGATATAGGGGTAGGGTAAGGGTGGTTGTGTCTATTTATATATTTTATAAAATTTTAAAAATAGAAAAATATGAAAAATAATAGTTATCAAATTTTCAAGCTCTTTGTAATTTTGAAAAATGAAAAATATTCATTTTCTAAGAAAATTATAGAAAAGTTATCAAACCAAACGTATTTTTTAAAATTTTCTAGAAAAGCTTAACAACAAAATACAACTTAAAGTTTCTAATTTGAAACTCTATCTATATTAATAACAACCCGAAGATAAGAAAGAAAAATAAGTGTATCATTTACTAATGACTAAAAGCTAACAATTTATATCTACTTTATTTACATAACTAACCCTTAAACTTTCTAACATAATATTCCAGTAACTTTTCTTTAAAAAATTTGAATTTACTTCTTACCAAATTTATTCTTTTCACTTCTAAGTATATTTTCTTCTTTTACTGGGTCTCTCCACTCGTCGGTTTGAAGAGCGGGAGTTTTATAACAGGGCATGCCGTTTTGAAAGTCGTTGCGTGCATAGCGATGTCAAAAAGTCCCGTGGGACCCCATTCTCGTGGGGCCCCGTCCCGTTTGATGGAATTTTTTTTAAAAAAATCGGGGGCGAGGACGGGGGCAAGGACAAGGTTAACCCCTGTTTTAGTTTCGGGGGCAGGGGCGGGGGTAGGTATTCTTGTTCCGAAACCCCTATGGGGACCCGTTAATAAATTACACACATATTTACTGATATATTAATAATATAAATATAATAAATAATAATATGATTTTGAGTTTTTAAAATTCATAAAAAAACATTATTTTAAGTTGTTAGTATAATGTTTATAAAATGTCATAACTTTTTTATTTTTAAAATGTAAAATTCTTTTATAAATAATTATCTATTAACTAAAAAATAGTTTCTTGTAGAATAATAACTTTTTTAACCCAAAAAAAGGCAGCTCAAAAACAATTGAGGGTGGGGGAACGGGGGCGGGGGTAATAAAAGGGATACAAGGGCGGAGGTAGGAAGACTGAATATTTCGGGGGCGGTAGTGGGGATGGGGGAACGGTGAAATTTCGGAGGCGGGGACGGGGGACGCACTCCCCGTCCCGTTTGCCCCCATTGACATCTGTATGCATACAAAGTGGCAAACCATGAGAATGCATGTATAGAAAATCAACAATTTATTTGTAACTTTTGAATTTGATACATTTGATTTTTCGCACCAGAGGCAGTGGAGCTTTCTCAACAGAGTTCAACGGGTCATGCACTCTAATGTCATATCTCCTAGATCCACAAACGTTGTTTTCAAAAGAATTAATTTTGTTATGCAGAAAAGACTAGCGACACAGCTTGTTGCCGGTTTGCCTTCTATCGATCTATATTGAACTGTATTAAGGGCATAAGCTAGATTAGTTATTTCAATTCTCCCTTTAACAAGATTCTTTATATAGAGACCACTCAACCTTTGTAAGTTTTGGCTCACTCAAAATCTGATACACGAGGGAATCATAAACTTATGATGCTTAAGTGAAAAGAATAAAATATCGACAACATTATATAAAGAATATATTTATCAAAGCTGATTTGACATTATGAACAATAACATTCCTCTTTGTTTTATATTTATTGTTTGCCAAATTTTAAGATAAATTATACTAGCTTCGGTGGTTTAACGTGTTCCTTTTAAGGTAAGAGGATCCGGTTCAATCATTTTTCCTTCTAGTTTTATAAAGGCAGTTTTTTTTTATTTATTTATTATTATTATTATTATTATTTTTAAATTATTTAAATTATTTTAATTTTAACGTTCTCTTTTAGTTTTCATTTAATACGTCTCTTGCCATACAATCTCTTATTTTTCATTTTATTTTTATTTTTATTTTTTTGTACATTTTCTATTTTCTATCCATGTTTATAATAATTTTAAAAAGTTGTCATATACCTTTACTTTATAGTCCCTCACTTTTTTTTTCTTTTTTTTTTTTTTTTTACAGTTCACTTGTATTTATAATATTAATTACAAATTTGGTCACTCACTTTTTATTTTATAGTTTTAGCAAAGTCTTTTTTTTTTTTCAAATCACGCTTACTATTTTTTTTTTTTTCATATTTTTAGCTTTTACAATTAATTTGGTCCTTCGGTTTTCCTTTATGGTCCCACATTTTTCCCTTTTACAGTTTTGACAAATTTTTTTTAATTTTTATTATGAATTCAGTCACTCATTTTTTTTTTAAAATGATAACATATCTTACATAAAATAATGTCAGTCGTGCCCAATAAAGCCCATGTCTGTCTCTTCCCCGTAGAGGGTTTATAATTTTTTTAATTTTGCCACGCCCTACCAAATTTTATTTTTTAGATTTTTGGCCCAACTTTTAAATTGTTTTGAAAGTTGCTCCTCAAAATATTTTAATTTTATATTTTCGACTATTCTTTAAATTGTTTAACAAATTTTGTCGATTTTTTTTACAAGTCTTTTCCAATTTTGTTCTTAACTTTTTATATGTTTTTAAAAGTTAGCTTTTTTCATAAAACTTATGAATTTCGTCTAAACCATTTTTAGAAATTTTCTATCACATTTTTTTCTCGAAATATACGAATTGGTTTTTACTGGATCATTTTGTCCATTAATTTATTTTTCTATAACTTTTCTATATCTTCATTTTATGCATATTTTATAGGTTGTTTTATTTTCATAAATTATTTGGACTAGGATGGAGACAAAAAAAAAAGGCCCAACTTTGTTCCTAACTTCTTATAAGTTTCAATACATTAATTTTTTATTATTATGAATTTGGTTCAAACCGTTTTTATAAATTTTTCTATAACATTTTTTCCCTAAACAACCATGAGTGATTAAATGCTAATTTGGATAAGAAGGACATTTACGTCTTTTATACACACAAGTGATTGGGAGCTAGTTCGTGTCCATACCCGACCATTTTAGATTTTTTGGTTGGACGAGGAATTGTAATTTAACAGACATTATTTCTTACGTTTAACCTTCCTCTTATAGGCAAAATGAAAGAAATAGCAACCAACTTTTATTTATCTGTTTATTGTAGCATCTTACTTTCATTTCTTTTTATTACAACATTGTACTTTCAATCTTTTTCATATAAACAAGATGTACTCTAAAAAATCTACCGAATTATAGTATTGTACTTTCATATTTCTATCTAATCAAGACATTGTACTTTGAAAAATCATCACACTTATAGCGCTAAAACTTTTTTGTATTTGGGTAGCGCATATAGATTTTTCAAATGTGGTAATAGGAAGAACTGAAAGTATGATTATATAATACACAATTGAATGAAACTAAGCTTGTAACATCCTGATTTCCCAGGTATATTATTTTATTTAATTATTTTGGAGTTTCTGGAGGAACTCGGCGAGTTGGAGCCAAGACTCGCCGAGTAGAGTCGCGGATATTCATCCGGGTTCGCGTCCGGACTCGGCGAGTCCATTAGTGGACTCGGCGAGTCCATTAGTGGACTCGGTGAGTCCACGCTATTTAATGAAACCCTAATTCCACGGGTTTGGAGCCTATTTAAGGGAACTTATAGCCTCCTATTGCAGCTACCAGTCACTTGAGAGAACCCTAAGAGAGCTAAAACGCTGTGAGAGAGAAGAAGTCACTTTTTGATCCTTGTATCCTTGGTTTAGCAAGACGATGGTGACAAGAGCAAAGAGGAGGTGCGATTCAAGCAGATCCAGAGTTCAGAGACTTCATTTTGAGGTAATAGTTCAGACCTCCTTCAGTTTTAGTGTTGATCTTTAGAGTTAGGGTTTTCTAACCCCCTTTGGAGAGTGATTATGTGGGGCAAATGGTCCCTCTTCGAGATTGTGCCTTGGATCTGGACTCAAAGAGGTCCGGAGACCTTAACCCTTGGAGCTTTATGGGTTAGTTTGGGGTTATTGGACTTAGGTTGCCATTTTTGGGACAAAATCTCCTTTTGATGCCTTGTTGTGGTTATACAAGCATCAAGTTTCGAACTTTACGTGACATTCATGCTTGGGGAGGCCAGATCTATGGTTTGGGGAAACGGATCTGACCTCAGGAGGTCAATAGAGTTTGTGCATGGCATGAACTCGCCGAGTTGTTCTTGAGACTCGGCGAGTAGGGTTAGGGTTTCACGTAAATTGTTCAGCGAGTAGACTCACCGGGTTGGGGGATGACTCAGTGAGTCGGGAGGGAGTTAAAGGACTGGAGTTCAAGGCAGTACTCACCGAGTTGTTCTTGAGACTCGACGAGTTGAGTCGGGGTGGCCCCGCGATTCATGACTGGTATGACTCGTCGAGCATAGGGAGGGACTCGGCGTGTCAAGCGGGACAAGAGTTAGAAGACATGTGGGAACTCGTCGAGTCACTAGGGTGCACTCGGCGAGTAGGGTCAAGGTGCGACCGTTGAATTTTGTTGACTTTTAGGGTTTGGTCAGCGATGTGGCCTTTGGGCCAAGAGATGGGTAAAATCGTCTTTTACCCTTAAGAGGGTGTCAAGAGAGGGTTGATTCTAGTCTCGAGAGTTATATTTATGAGAGTATTTGCCTTATGTGTTAGGCGGTGGCGAGTTCGAGATTCAAGTGTGAGGATATCTGCTTTCTGCTTTCCAGGTAAGTCTTATCACTATACTTTACCTAGAGTGGTAAAAGAGTTATGTGATAGAGATATTATATGCTATCTATGTGATGTGTGGCACTGCATTATTTCTATGTGATTTATGCTATGTGTATATCAGAGTTAGGACCAGAGGGTCCGCAGAGTTAGGGCCCAAGGGCCCACATAGTTATAGCATCGAGTGGCTAATATGTGCTATATGTGGTATTTTTAGTATTATGTTCCAGTGTACTTGTATGTTATTTATGTGTTGAGATTTATTGTGATATGTGATATGCATGATTCAGAGTTATCAGAGTTAGGACCTTTGAGTCCATAGAGTTAGGGCCAGAGGGCCCACAGAGAGCTAGGACCGGAAGGTCCCACTGAGACACACTGACCGGAGGGTCAACAGAGATTATAGCCTCGAGTGGCTAATATGTGTTAGAGTGGTATTTTGGGGAACTCACTAAGCTTCATGCTTACAGTGTTTTGTATTATGTGTTTTAGGTTTCCTCAGGATCACGGGACGGCACCGGCTCGATTGTGCACACCAGAGGAAGCGCTTGTTTGAGGATCCTGGTTTATCAATTGATTGAACAAAAGAGTCATGTATTGTAATTTAAACGAAATGGGATTTCTATGAAAAGTATTAAAGAGATAAGTAATTTTAAATAAAAAATTTGTTTTGAAAATTTTTGGTGTTACAAGTTGGTATCAGAGCCTTGGTTTGAGGGATTCGGATGCACCTTCGGGTAAATCTGAACTCAAACTGAGGAAGTAAGAAAAGTTTTCTAAGAAATGAAATTCTAAAAGTAAATAAGAGTTCAAAGAGAAATCGAGAAAGAGCAGTGTGTACAATCAGCCAGAGCCCGAACGGTGATTTTCCCAAAATACCCTTACTTTTGTGTTATGAGATATTATGATACATTTTATGAGATATTATGCATGCTAGAGGTAGGCTAGGTATTTCATATCTTAGGACTAGAGTGGCCTGATTTGTGATGCCTTAGCCTAGGAGTTGCTGTTATATGTGCTGTGCTTTTGAGTATGAGGGAGAGTATTCAGTTGGAATCCTCTTAGAGGATTTGAGTAGAGGAGTAACCAAGGAGAGATGCCTAAATGAGTATTGTGGTGCTTATTGAAAGAATAGTTAGAACCCGCGAGGGGTAGAGTTGCAGAGTTCAGTGGTGCTTTTGAGAATGAGCAGAGCAGGCGGAGTTATCACCCAGGGTGAGTTCTATGTATTCTTCGATGCCAGAATGCTGCTTGCTTCGTGCTTTGTGGAACTCTCGATGATGGGAGTCATCTACCAAGTGAATATGACGATAACCAGGGGGTAGATGACTAGCATCATTAGGAGCTCTTCAGCAGCTGATGGTGGAGAAGTGGGAGTGACCTTAGCCAGATGAGTACACTGGCGGAGTAGAGCATTTCGCTAAGGAGTAAGCACGCGTGGCAGAATTAGTGAATGAGAAGGTTGAGCAGCTATTTAGGGACTCTGGAATGATCCGTGTGGAAAGTATGGGTAGATGTCGCAGGTAGTATGGGCCCGTATTACCAGAAGTAGAGGACCCATACTCGATACAGGGAGTATTCTGAAGGTTCTAAGTAGCAGATTGAGGAGTGATGTTATGGTTCGATGTCACATCCCGAAAATCAAAGGCGGAAACATTTCCGGGGTTAACTCCAAGTTGAGTATCAAATCCAATGTACATAGTAATCACAGTAAACAACCATTACATTACATATATTTGAAAATTTACATTTGTTTCAAAAGTAAATTGTACAATAGTTATACATATATCATATGAACAAAACAAGACGAGTCTTCCATGCACTCCATCTTCATCAAAAGAAATCACCGGGTACCTGTCTAATGTAGACCTGAGAATACAAACAGTTTGAAAATCAGCATAAAGCTGGTGAGTTCAAAAGCGGTTTTGTTTTATGAAAATGTATCGGTTTCCTTTAGTTTGCCGAAAAGGTTTGTTATCCAAGAAAATCCCATATTTTCTTATGTAAAGTTAGTTTGGTTATCTTTCGTTACAGTTCAGATACGCGTTATATATTAACCCCAGGAAAATCCCATATTTTCCTAAATGCAAGATTGATTGAATAACACAAAGTATAGTTTAATACGCAAAACTATATATTGAAAATCATGAGATTACTATCCCGAATTAGATATAAAATACTTTAATATACTTACACTGTAGATAGAAAGTAGTTTGAAAACCTTGGGACTAACATCCCGAATTAGTTACAAGATAGTTTGATATACTTGAAATTATAGATTGAAAACCATGGGACTACTATCGCAAACTAGATATAAGATTGTTTGATAAAACCATGGGATCACTATCCCGAATTAGATATAAGATAGATGGATAAAGCCATGGGATTATTATCCCGCACTAGATACAAGTTCGATAGATTGAAAACCATGGGACTACCATCCCGGACTAGATACAAAAATAGTTTGATAAAACCATGGGATTACTATCCCGAACTAGATATAGATTCTAAAACCAAAGCTGTGAATAAACTTATATTAATACATATAGTGAGTGGGGTAACCATGCTGATATGACAACGAGACCTCCTTGACGTTAGTCATGCGTCGAACGATATCCAAAATTTGTCACCCCAGGCGTGCCCGCCTAACTGTAGCTAGCAGTTAAGGTGTGGGATTGTCAGTCCCGAATAGATCTATTCACAAATTCCTCGCTCTCCCTCCAAGAGACTCTGGTTACACTTCCGGGGAGGATTTACTGATCATCCATAAAGGGTAGTGACTAACTCACAAACTAGTAATAAACTATTCACAGGATTCTCATACGAAACATAAAAAGATTATGAAACATGATACAGTGAAAATAGATACATACAAAGAAACTATCTGGCAATACATTCAAATGATACGAAGATAAACTGAATCAGACATAGTTTATCTAATAACTTTATATAGATATCAGTACATGATAGAAAGAGAACTACAGAACTCCAAATTATTCCCATAATAATTTGATTAGTTTGGTTATTTTCTTAACTAAAATCCATTTAGTTGTAATTGATAATTCATTCCTTATGCTCAGCATAATACATAAGGAGTAAAAGTGTTTATAAATTTGCCAGATATTATCTGAAATATCTCAATGTTATGATTCGAAAACAGTTATAGTTTGCTTGTATTCCTCCCCCCCTCCCCCTGAAAACATTGAAAATCACAGAAAAGACGAAGGGGTATGAACTCACCGAACGAGAAACATGACGATTTCGGATGCTAAATGTTGGCCCGGGGCTTGCAAACGCACGAGATTGCTAAGTATAATGTAAAGATACACATTTGTATCTAATTAGGACTTAGATTGACTATTTGTTAGGGACAAACACTTGTAGTCGCGGAAACACCCCATTACGAGTGTTTGGAGGAACCCGGGTGGCGTTTAAGGACGTGTAATGGCACTAGGGACTTGGAACTTGAGTTTACTCCCCATGAATAAACTCATAGAAGACTTTTCGGCCATAACACCCATTCCCCATGAGTTTACGGCCGTAAACTCATGGTGGGTCGTTTATGGTTGTTAAATGGCTTCATATGACTAGGGAAAATTTGCTAGGATTTGATTTAAGGCTTCGAATTGATTTAAAACACCAAATCACAATAATTAAGGGAGTTTACGGCCTAGCATAGGACTCTTGGCCGTAAACTCCTATAAACCCATGAAAAATTGTGTTTTTGATTCCAAATAAATCACATGTGATTGCTAAAATTATTTCAAGGCTTTACATGAATTTTTCTGGGACATTTGGGGTGTTTTGGAGTTTCTGGCCTATGAGACCCCCCTGATGGCCGTAAATTCTCCTAGAGAAGGATTTATTATGTTTTAAGGCCAAAAACTTGTTTGCAAACACTTCGAAGAATTATTCTAAGGCTTTAGGGGTGTTAAAATGACTTTCTAACACCTTAAATTGAGTCTGCACCCAAGGTTGAGGAGTTTACAGCCCAAGCACATTCCTTGGCCGTAAACTCATATAAATCCCCCAAAATTTGTGTTTAAAGTGTTCCAAGGCTACAACAATTATTCTATAAGTCATATCCATGTCTTGTTGAGGTTTAGGAAGGGTTTAAGGGCTTAAAAACCCTATAATTATGAGTTTACGGCCTAAACACTATCCTTGGCCGTAAACTCATATACAAGTCTCCAAATTATAGTTTAAAGCATTCTAGGTCCATTCCATAAAGCCATCTAGCCATATCTAAGGTCCAATTGTGTTTTAGAAGGGTTTTTGTGCTCCAAAACCCATTTCATATGAGTTCACGGCCTAGGACTATTCCAGGGCCGTAAACTCATGAATGTGGTCCTATTCCATGTTTTGAACTCGAATTTGAAGGCTAGGGAGGTTACATAACAAGTTAGGGAAGGTATCTCAAAGATTTGGAGCCTAAAATTGATGATTTGGACCCTTAAACTTGGATTTTAGGAGAGAGGTTAGAGAGAGAGTAGAGACAGGAAGAAAAAGCTTCAAATGAATGTTTAAACACTTTTATATAGGTCCTAAAACTTGGACACAGTGGAATTCTACCCGATACCGGCCTTAAACGGGGCTTTAGGTCGCACCTGATTAAGTTTCCGTCACCCGGCGGGGACGTTTCTAATTATTTTTTGAAATAAACGTTTTAGGGCTAGATTCATGAGTTCCTAAAGGATTTGGAAACTCATTGGATTTATAATAAACATATAAATTTAAATAATTCAACCCAAAACGAAAACGGAACGATTGACAAACGGCGAATCTTTACGGGTAGAACGGGTTATCGGTGATGAACAACTTCGGGTTGTTACATTATCCCCCCGTTAGAAGGAATTTCATCCCGAAATTCAAAGAATGTATATAGATCATGAATTTGGAATGAGACACGAATGGATTTGTTGCCTCGGATCTTCACTTTCTCATGTGGAATCAGGTCTCTACTGGGCGTTCTAGCGAATTATAATTATCGGGACGTGTCTTTGTTTTGCACATTGACTCTCTCTCAATCTACTATTTCAATCGGTTCTCTCATGGAAGTTCCAATCCTGGACGACTTCGGTTTCCTCAAAGGAATCACTAGGGTTTCGTTGGGTAGATACTTCTAAGGATTCGAGACATGATGTACTGGATAAATGTTACCAAGCTCTAAGGGCATCTGAAATCTGAAGATTGCAGAATCGATTTCTACGAAGATCTCGAAAGGTCTAATGTGGGACTAAACTAGATGTTTGGAAGAAATTCTCGGGGATCCTTCGGGAAAGACATTTAGAGAAAAGAGTTGCTAACTTCCCGTTTCTTGATGATCACAGAAATGAGGGATGCGTGGTAATTCATATCGGTAAAAACTTTTGAGTTCTAAGGCATGGAATGATACGAAAGTTTGATGCCGAAGATCACGAGAACCGGGTCGAGAAAAGATCTAGGCGAGCAACCCTTTCGAAACAAAGGATAACAGTATGAATGAGACTCGGTCATTTCATGTTAAACATAGCATCAAAGTATTTTCATGGAAAGTTTTTCCCCTTTTTAAGTCGAATGGAACAGAATAGTCCTCCGGACTGAGGATTCAATCTATAGGTATGAAGTTAGTGTCCTCTATCTCACTGGTTAATCATCTCAACGGTACACATTTCGATTACATACGAAGGATCGAGTTTAGAAAATGTTCGAATAGACAGATAACAGGTTTCCCTTTTTGTACTAGAATCGAAAAGAGTCGCAGGTATAAGAATTATCAAAGAGAAGTATAGCTGCGGCGATAGAGGGATCAGTGGTTGTAGCTGCTTTGGGGCAATTCCTTTTGAAGTGACTTGCTTCGCCACAATTGTAGCAGGCCGGACTGATTCCCGCTCCGGATGATTGGTTCGTTGATTTGGCTGGTTTTCTGCAGGTTCGAGCAAGGTGGCCCTTATTGCCACAGTTGTCGCAGATCCTTTCGCGATATGGACCAGGAATGCGGTGGTGGTAGTTGCACTTACTACACCAAGGAAGGGTACCAGTGTATCCAATGGCGGGAGTTTGGGCTGTGGAACCGACAACCGAAACAACAACAGGGGCAGTAGCAGCATGGACTGCTACTGTTTGCTGTTTCTTAGAAGACCCTTGTGTACTCTGGGCCTTCCGCTTGTTCTAGGATTTCTTTTTGCTTCCGCCTCCACTGGTGACGGGCTCGGGGGTGGTAGCCTCCTCATCAGACTTGTCTTTGTGATCGATCAAGATTTTCGCAAGACATTTAGTGTTGTCATATGTGTCAGGCTTCGCAGCCAAGACATTCCCTTTTGTTGGCTGGGTCAACCCCCAGATGAACTTCTCAATCTTTTTAGTCTCCGGGGTAACCATTCCCGGACAGAGTAACGCCAGATCGTCGAATCTTGAAGTATAAGCGGCTATGTCGGAACCCTTCATCTTAAGGTTCCAGAGTTCGTGTTCTAGCTTCTGGAGTTCGCCCCGAGGGCAATATTCTGCGAGTAGAAGGTCCTTCATAGCTTCCCAACCCATAGCATTCGCTACAGGTAAAGTCAGGGATTTGACTCGGCCGTTCCACCAAGTCAGGGCTTTGTCTAGGAAGGTGCAGGCGGCAAACTTTACTCTATCAGACTCCGAACAGGTGCATATTTCAAAGATTGATTCGATTTTCTCGAACCATCAGGTTAAAGCAATGACACCCCCTGTGCCATCGAAGAATGTCGGTTTTGCGTTCATGAAGTCTTTATAGGAACCCCCTTTTTGGTGTCCCTGGCTATCTTCTAGGTTTTGGGTTCCACCCCCTGAACCACTAGGGTTCAGTTGAGGTAGGAGAGCTGATATGGTGGCAGAAATGGTTGCCTGAAGTGTTTCCAAATCGATTTGAATAGGAGGTGGTGGCAGAGGAGGATTGTTGTTGTTCTTTGAGCTGGGTCTTTTTCTTGGAGGCATCTTGAGCTAAAAAGATCAGGAAAGAGAGGATCATAAGTCCTCTGAATTGAATCAAGAGATATGGAACAGAGGATATCTCATCTAGACAGATCTAGCATCATAATAAGCGATAAAGTAGGAAAGAGTTATCAAGACAGAACATTTTATCGCCAGAGGAATGATCAAGGAACAACGCGTATACGAGAACTTTCTATAAAGGATCGGCTCGAGAAATACTCCCATAGTATTTCATGGTTCGCTGCAGCGACGATTCGTTGTTTGGGATATTGGGTAAGTTTTAGGTATGCTGCGTACCACAGTCACTCCCAAGCACATGTTGGCCGTGTCTCGAATGAATATAGTTGGCCAGGCTATGTTGATCCTAGACACGACTACATAACTGCTCAGGTTTAACCGCAGTGTACAACACCCATTTACTTATGTTTTGTTCTACTTGTAGTTACGGATTTCGACGGTTCGGTATACTTGTATACTTTTGAAAATACTTATAGTTTGAAGATACTTGTAATTCAGAGCACTAAGGCCCTTTAGTGTTTATAGTTTTATACCATGTAAGGTTTGGTATACTCTGTTCACTATAAACAAGGGCTCTGATACCAATCTGTCACACCCCGAAAATCAAAGGCGGAAACATTTCCGGGGTTGACTCCAAGTTGAGTATCAAATCCAATGTACATAGTAATCACAGTAAACAACCATTACATTACATATATTTGAAAATTTACATTTGTTTCGAAAGTAAATTGTACAAGAGTTATACATATATCATATGAACAAAACGAGACGAGTCTTCCACGCACTCCGTCTTCATCAAAAGAAATCACCGGGTACCTGTCTAATGTGGACCTGAGAATACAAGCAGTTTGAAAATCAGCATAAAGCTGGTGAGTTCATAAGCGGTTTTGTTTTATGAAAATGTATCGGTTTCCTTTAGTTTTCCGAAAAGGTTTGTTATCCAAGAAAATCCCATATTTTCTTATGTAAAGTTAGTTTGGTTATCTTTCGTTACAGTTCAGATACGCGTTATATATTAACCCCAGGAAAATCCCATATTTTCCTAAATGCAAGATTGATTGAATAACACAAAGTATAGTTTAATACGCAAAACTATATATTGAAAATCATGAGATTACTATCCCGAATTAGATATAAAATACTTTAATATACTCACACTGTAGATAGAAAGTAGTTTGAAAACCTTAGGACTAACATCCCAAATTAGTTACAAGATAGTTTGATATACTTGAAATTATAGATTGAAAACCATGGGACTACTATCCCGAACTAGATATAAGATTGTTTGATAAAACCATCAAATCACTATCCCAAATTAGATATAAGATAGATGGATAAAGCCATGGGATTATTATCCCGCACTAGATACAAGTTCGATAGACTGAAAACCATGGGACTACCATCCCAGACTAGATACAAAAATAGTTTGATAAAACCATGGGATTACTATCCCGAACTAGATATAGATTCTAAAACCAAAGCTGTGAATAAACTTATATTAATACATATTGTGAGTCCGGTAACCATGCTGATACGACAACGAGACCTCCTTGACGTTAGTCAGACGTCGGACGATATCCAAAATTTGTCACCCCAGGCATGCCCGCCTAACTGTAGCCAGCAGTTAAGGTGTGGGATTGTCAGTCCCGAATAGATCTATTCACAAATTCCTCGCTCTCCCTCCAGGAGACTCTGGTTACACTTCCGGGGAGGATTTACTGATCATCCATAAAGGGTAGTGACTAACTCACAAACTAGTAATAAACTATTCACAGGATTCTCATACGATATCAAACATACAAAGATTATGAAACATGATAAAGTGAAAATAGATACATACAAAGAAACTATCTGGCAATACATTCAAATGATACGGAGATAAACTGAATCAGACATAGTTTATCTAATAACTTTATATAGATATCAGTACATGATAGAAAGAGAACTACAGAACTCCAAATTATTCCCATAATAATTTGATTAGTTTGGTTATTTTCTTAACTAAAATCCATTTAGTTGTAATTGATAATTCATTCCTTATGCTCAGCATAATACATAAGGAGTAAAAGTGTTTATAAATTTGCCAGATATTATTTGCAATATATCAATGTTATGATTCGAAAACAGTTATAGTTTGCTTGTATTCCCCCCCTGAAAACATTGAAAATCATAGAAAAGACGTAGGGGTATGAACTCACCGAACGAGAAACGTGACGATTTCGGATGCTAAATGTTGGTCCGGGGCTTGCAAACGCATGAGATTCCTAAGTATAATGTAAAGATACACAATTGTATCTAATTAGGACTTAGATTGACTATTTGTTAGGGACAAACACTTGTAGTCGCGAAAACACCCCATTACGAGTGTTTGGAGGGACCTGGGTGGCGTTTAAGGACGTGTAATGGCACTAGGGACTTGGAACTTGAGTTTACTCCCCATGAATAAACTCATGCAAGAGTTTTCGGCCATAACACCCATTCCCCATGAGTTTACGGCCGTAAACTCATGGTGGGTGGTTTATGGTTGTTAAATGGCTTCATATGACTAGGGAAAATTTGCTAGGATTTGATTTAAGGCTTGGAATTGATTTAAAACACCAAATGACAATAATTAAGGGAGTTTACGGCCTAGCATAGGACTCTTGGCCGTAAACTCCTATAAACCCATGAAAAATTGTGTTTTTGATTCCAAGCAAATCACATGTGATTGCTAAAATTATTTCAAGGCCTTACATGAATTTTTATGGGACATTTGGGATGTTTTTGGAGTTTACGGCCTATGAGACCCCCCTCATGGCCGTAAAATCTCCTATAGAGGGATTCATTATGTTTTAAGGCCAAAAACTTGTTTGCAAACACTTCTAAGAATTATTCTAAGGCTTTAGTGGTGTTAAAGTGGCTTTCTAACACCTTAAATTGAGTCTGCACCCAAGGTTGAGGAGTTTACGGCCCAAGCACATGCCTTGGCCGTAAACTCATATAAATCCCCCAAAATTTGTGTTTAAAGTGTTCCAAGGCTACAACAATTATTCTAGAAGTCATATCCATGTCTTGTTGAGGTTTAGGAAGGGTTTAAGGGCTTAAAAACCCTATAATTATGAGTTTACGGCCTAAACACTATCCTTGGCCGTAAACTCATATACAAGTCTCCAAATTATAGTTTAAAGCATTCTAGGTCCATTCCATAAAGCCATCTAGCTATATCTAAGGTCTAATTGTGTTTTGGAAGGGTTTTTGTTCTCCAAAACCCATTTCATATGAGTTCACGGCCTAGGACTATTCCAGGGCTGTAAACTCATGAATGTGTTCCTATTCCATGTTTTGAACTCGAATTTGAAGGCTAGGGAGGTTACATAACAAGTTAGGGAAGGTACCTCAAAGATTTGGAGCCTAAAATTGATGATTTGGACCCTTAAACTTGGATTTTAGGAGAGAGGTTAGAGAGAGAGTAGAGAGAGGAAGAAAAAGCTTCAAATGAATGTTTAAACACATTTATATAGGTCCTAAAACTTGGACACGGTGGAATTCTACACGATACCGGCCTTAAACGGGGCTTTAGGTCGCACCCGATTAAGTTTCCGTCACCCGGCGGGGACGTTTCTAATTTTTTTTTTGAAATAAACGTTTTTGGGCTAGATTCATGAGTTACTAAAGGATTTGGACACTCATTGGATTTATAATAAACATATAAATTTAAATAATTCAACCCAAAACGAAAACGGAACGATTGACGAACGGCGAATCTTTACGGGTAGAACGGGTTATCGGTAATGAACAACTTCGGGTTGTTACATTCGAGTACCATACATCGTAGCAGATTCAAGAGTGATGTTATGGTACGAGTACCATACATCATAACAGATTGAGGAGTGATGTTATGGTTCGGGTACCATACGTCGGAGCAGATTGAGGAGAAATGTCAGGGGCTGAGTACCATGGTTCTTAGTAATTGATGCTTGTGATTCTCCGGATATCCGATCAGGATTGATTAGTGGAGTATGGATGCGGTGGGGTTTTAGGCCTGAGGGCCATGATTGAGTTCGAAAAGGCATCCCTTGAGAGGGAGGTCGAGAGCATTTCAGAGTACCTTGGTAAGATGTCAGAGGTAGTCGCAAGACTCTGAGATTAGTAGAGAAGACATTTATGGAGGATTGTGGTCTGAGTGACCAATCAGCCGATGGAGGAGATGTCACCTTCGATGACTTGTTTGGTGTTATTTACGTTTCCTTTGGGAAGTAGGAGAAGTGTGGGATTTCGGTTTTGGGGTTTAGGAGTAAAACCCTGCAAAATGACATGTATGTTGATGCTCCACCAGAGTATCAAGCGGCATATTCGCCACAAGGTAAGGATATATCATGAGCATGTAGTCGGTTGGGACTGAGGTGGTCAAGGACCATGTTGCACCCTATCTGAGTATAGTGGGGCGTGTGGTAGCAGTATCAGTGGGCAATCCATATGAGTATATCAGGGCGGCAGCTCTACTGTCTATGATGGGTTTTAAGCATGGGAGTGAAGTCCCTGTTCTTGTGATGATTCAGGTGATGGAACTTGAGTTGAGAAATCGAGGTTGAGGAGTATGTTGATTTATTGTTTCATTCTAAGAGTCAGTAATATTACTGGACAGTTGAGGTATTCGGTATTGGGATGGTATGAGGCTTCGAATGGCTAGAGATAGTCGCGATGAGAAGTCCCTGAGGATTTCTTTGGAGATTTAGGGTATTTGAAGTTTCTTGATCTCTAAGTGGGGGAGATCATTGGACGACATGTGGCACCTTCCGAGGGCAGGTGCGATATTGCTAGTGGAAACAGTATGTGGGATGGTTGTGCATCAATTGGTGTTGGTTCAAACCCTAAGTGGGGGAGAACCGGGTATTTTATTGAGGGAACCAGAGATTGTGCAAGAGAGGTCAGGGGTTGGATATAGGAATCTGGTGGTGACCAGGGCCGTTTCAAGGGGAAGACTCGTAATGGTGGTTCGGGCAGTTAAGAACTTCTGGGTCGAAGTATGGATTGCATATGTCCCTTTTTGGATGGATAGGGGATTATCGAGCTGCCAAATTCCGGGCCGGTGTGTGTATTTCTTGTGTGGATTTTGAGCAGTAGGGGAAAAAGGTTTCAGAGGATCACCAGCGTATTCTGAAGCGTTAGCGCTTTCTTTGTTTCCAATTGAGTGTTTGGGTACACTAAGGTTGCACAATGGGTAACGAAGAATTATTTATGGAGTTCAGAGGAAATGAATTGTTGTATCTGTATGGTGCTGGGAGTAGGAGAGCAGTGTTTGAGGCAAGATATTGTGATGTCCGTTGTAACAACCCGAAATTTTCCATCGCCGAAAACCCGTTCTACCCGTAAAAATTCGCCGATTATCAATTCGTTCCAATTTCGTTTTTGGGCTAAATTATTTAAACTTATATGTTTATTTGATACTAATGAGTTTCCAAACCCCTTAGGAACTCATGAAATTAGCCCAAAATATTTATTTCAGAAATTTTAGAAACGTCCCCGCCGAGTTACGGAAACTTAATCGGGTGCGACCAAAAGCCCCGTTTAATGTCGGGATCGGGTAGAATTCCTCCGTGTCCAAGTTTTGGGACCTATTTAAATGTGTTCAAGCTTCCATTTGAAGCTTTTTCTTCCTCTCTCTACTCTCTCTCTAACCTCTCTCCTCAAACTCAAGAATTAGGTCCAAAATCATCAAATTTAAGCTCCAAATCACCAAGGTAACTACCCTAACTCCTAGTATAACATCTTAGACCTTCAAATTCGAGTTCAAATCATGGAATAGGACCATATTCATGAGTTTACGGCCCTAGAACAGTCCTAGGCCGTGAACTCACATAAAATGGGTTTTGGAGCCCAAAAACCCTTCCAATCGACCTTTGGAGCTTAGATATGGCTTAATGGACCGGACTTAGAACACCTTGAACTTAAATTTTGGAGAGTAAACATGAGTTTACTACCCAAGATCATGCTTGGGCCATAAACTCCATATCATGGAGAGTAAACACATATTAAGGGGGTTTTTAAGCCCTTAAACCCTTCCAAAACACCAATAAGGCTTAGATACGACTTGTAGAATTATGGAATTGGCCTTGGAACACCCTGAACATAAATTTAGAGGAGTAAACTTGAGTTTACTGCCCAAGAACATGCTTGGGCCGTAAACTCATATTCTTGGGGAGTAAACTCCTCTAAATGTGTTAAGATGCCACTTAAACACACCTTAAACCTTAGGATAAATTCTAGAAGTGTCTACCATCAATTTGGAAGCCTTAAAACATATAAAAACACCCTTTCTAATGAGTTCACGGCCATGAGGGGGTTCATGGGCCGTAAACTCCAAAAACCATGCCAAAAGTCCCCTAAAAATCCATTCAAAGCTTGGGAAAAATCATTGGAATCACATGTGATTGTTTAAGGACCAAAACGTTAAGGATTTGAAGTGAGGGGGAGTTTACGTCCGTAAACTCCATGTTTACTGCCATAAACTCCTATAAATGGTCCCTAGGTGAGTTTTAAATCATTCCAAAGTCAAAAATCCAAGTCTAGCATTTATTTCCCAAGTGTTTTGAAGCCATTTTGCACCCAAAATCACCCTCCATGAGTTCACAGCTGTGAACTCATATGGATGAGGTTTTTAGGGTAGTAAACTCCTTAAGGATTTTACTCTTGAAGAGTAAACTCCATTCCCTAGTCATATAAGTCCTTAAATGCCACCCGGGTCCTTCCAAACACTTGTAATGGGGTGTTTCCGCAACTAGAAGTGTATGTCCCTAACAAATAAATTAATCAAGTCCTAATTAGATAGAAATATGTATCATTTCATAATCCATAGGAATCTTGTGTGTTCGCGAACCCAGAACTGACGTTTAGGATCCAAACTGATGCGTTTCTCAACCGGTGAGTTCATATCCCTACCCTTTTTCAAATGTTTTTCAAATGTTTTTCAAACGTTTTCAGGGGGGAATACAAGAAAAAGTACAAGAATATCTTGTACTTAAACGTATTTTCAGTTCAAATGTTTTATTCATGTATGTTTCTAATATCGAAAATCGTGATAACTAATGGTTCGAATTGCAGGTTAAACTATTAGACTAAAGCCAGATTTCTTTAAAAAGTGTTTTGATCTATATTACTTTTTGTAAAAAGAAATCATGCTAATCATAACTAAGATTAATACTAAACGAATACTAATACGAATACAACCAATAGGATAGTACGAATTCGAGTACGAATACGAATATAACCGATAGGATAGTACGAATACGAATACGAATACGAATACGAACATAACCAATATGATAGAACGAATATGAATACGAATGCGAATCCGAATTTAACCAATAGGATAGTACGAATACGAATACGAATCCGAATATAACCAATAGGATAGTGCGAATACGAATGCTAATGCGAATACGAATACGAATACGAATTCGAATATAACTAATAGGATAGAACGAATACGAATACGAATAGAAAGAGGACTACGAATGCGAAATAACGCCTTTGGATGACGCAAAGACTTCGAATATACAATTAGTGTACGCCTTGAGTGTCACCAAAGTTTCGAATTTGATACGAAAGTACGCCTCTGGACCTCTACTGAGTTTCCAATACATTAGCCTTAGAATGTCGCCAGAGATACGAAAATACAACTAATGTACTCTTTTGGAAATCACTAGAATAATCGAAAATATTGTAATGTACGTTTCTGGTGAATCCAAATATTCGAAAATACAACTAAGTTAGTAGATGATAGACATTCGAAAGTAGGACAACTAAGAGTTTAGAATACTTAACTAATACTACAAGTATGGTAATTACTAGTACATCGAAATCAAACCTAAGAACCAACCTCAATACATAGGAAAATATGGGATTTTCCTGAGATAACATAACAACTAGTAAGGAATTTAGAAATGAATAGACAACTTAATACATAGGAAAATATGTGATTTTCTTGGGATAGCATAACAATTCTCATACGAATAAAGTAACAAACGTATAACTAAACTATTAGGAAAATATGGGATTTTCCTGGATTGACATAACAAACCGTTTTCGAATTTGTAACAAATGATAACTAAACTGTTTTCATAAGAAAATATGGGATTTTCTTGAACAACAACTTTTTCAGAAAGCAAAGGAAAGTCGTTCTTTTCAAAACTAAACCGCTTATGAACTCACCAGCTTTATGCTGATTTTCAAACTGCTTGTATTCTCAGCTCAACGTTAGACAGGTACACCGCCACCTTTTGGAGAAGACGGAGCATTCCGAAGACTCGTCTTTGCTTTTGTTCATATGATATATGTATAAAACACTTATATAAACTTTTCTTTGAAACTGATGTAAACAATATTATGTAATGTAATGTTTTGTGTTTACTGTTTTACTATGTGCATTGGATTTGATACTCAACGTGGAGTCTGCCCTGGAAATGTTTCCGCCTCTGGTTTTTCGGGGTGTGACATCCGTAATGGTGATCCGTGGTGACCGGGAATAGTGTCCCAATTTCGGAGTTATTTAGAGCCTTGAGTTTGAGATGACCAGTGGTATATCATGTATCTACGATTCCTGTGGGAGCCCTTCGAGTATTGACAGCAAGAGGGATTGTTTTAGAAGATGGATCTCCCCAGAGGTAAGTAATTTTGTTATAGTGGTTGCCGCCAGAGTCTGTGATGGATATGTTGGACAAGCGTGTTGCTATCTATGATAGTATACGGGCATGAGTGAGTGGACATAGTGTGGCGTTGGGATGAGTTGAGAGTGTGGGGGTGAAGCTACGGGGAGCCGTAGTGTTCACTTGACAAAGGGTGTTGAGATGCTACGGGGAGCCGTAGCATTCACAAGTCAGAGAGAGGGAGTCATGGTACTACGGGGAGTCGTAGTACCCACTTGATAGTTGGTGTTGTGGTGCTACGGGGAGTCGTAGTACCCACTTGATAGTTGGTGTTGTGGTGTACGGGGAGCCGTATTACTCACTAGTCAGAGGCCGTCATGTTATTGCGGGGAGCCGTAATACTTACAAGACGGCAAGAGAGTGTGATGTTGGGGTGTTCCCCTATCAGTGTTTGATGCAGAAGAGTTTTAGGCTGGAGAAGCCTTAGTATAGAGTTTTGCAGCCCGGTGGTTGAACCAAGGGCGGAACTGGGGGTCAGAGTTGAGTCGATCCTCAGTTGGATTGTATTTTTCGTATAAGGAAAAGATAATTTCGTGACTTGTGAGTCACTGGGCCGGGATTGTGGTCACTGGGAGGAAGCTAGTGAGATATTTTGGATCACGTTATAGGTTTTCTTTGGGGGTTCAGTTGTGGAGTCAAAAGCTGAACTGGTGCTCAGTATCGAAGTGGGATATGAGAAATGAGCTAGAGTTTGTCATGGTGATATATGAGGACCCTCCCATTTGCTAGGGAGAGGTAGCGCATGGACCCGAGAGTCCTTGCGAGCAGATCTAGAACATGTGCGATACATGGAGTAGTGGCAAGGTTGACAAGTGGATTTCCTTGGGTAAGGAAAGAGAAAGGTATGTAACTCCAGGAGGGAGTGTTGGTTCACAGAAGTGAAAGCAGTAGTGAAAATGGATGATTAAGAGTATGGTGGTTGAACACTGTGTCTATGCCAGTGGTATGGAAGCACATCCAGGTTGGGTGTCTGTTGAGGTTGCGGAAGAATCTCCGATGGTTTAGAACCAGAGGAGTTTGGAAGAGATGCAAATATAGAGCCTTGGATTTAAGTATGGTTGTGATCTGGAGATTATGTTTATAGTGGTAATTCATCCTGGGGACGTCTGTTGGTATCATCAGTGTGTCGGGTTTTTCCAAACCGAGGATGTAGAGCAGGCTCAGCATGTGTATGCGATTTCGATGGAAAGCTCATGGGAGTTGCTCAAGGGCTGCAGGGTGTGTCATCCTGTCAGCACGGAAGGAAAAGAGTTAGATTCCGAAAGGAAGCGGGATAAGTCCCAGCAGTCGGCACCGGGTCAGGAACCGGTGGTTCAGGGTGATATCCAGCTTGGTAAGGGCTTAATGATTGTTGTGATTTGGAGTGATGAAAGTATCATCGGGTGATCATTTGGCTAATAAGGGTTGTAATCAGAGAAAGAAGCCGATGGCCGGCTTGATTCGATTGTCGTGACTCTGTGAGAAAGAGTCAGACCTTATCGGGGTTTGGTAACAATGTTTGAGGGAACCTGGTCTGGTTAATGCCAGGAGGTGCATTGTGAGAGTAATTCTGGAGTTGTGTGCCGCAAGCTTCGAAGACGAAGCCTAATTTAAGTGGGGGAGAATTATAACATCCTGATTTCCCAGGTATATTATTTTATTTAATTATTTTGGAGTTTGTGGAGGAACTCGGCGAGTTGGAGCCAGGACTCGCCGAGTAGAGTCGTGGATATTCATCCGGGTTCGCGTCTGGACTCGGCGAGTCCATTAGTGGACTCGGCGAGTCCACGCTGTTTAATGAAACCCTAATTCGCCGGGTTTGGAGCCTATTTAAGGGCACTTATAGCCTCCCATTGCGGCTACCAGTCCCTTGAGAGAACCCTAAGAGAGCTAAAACGCTGTGAGAGAGAAGAAGTCACTTTTTGATCCTTGTATCCTTGGTTTAGCAAGAAGAAGGTGACAAGAGCAAAGAGGAGGTGTGATTCAAGCAGATCCAGAGTTCAGAGACTTCATTTTGAGGTAATAGTTCAGACCTCCTTCAGTTTTAGTGTCGATCTTTAGAGTTAGGGTTTTCTAACCCCCTTTGGAGAGTGATTATGTGGGGCAAATGGTCCCTCTTCGAGTTTGTGCCTTGGATCTGGACTCAAAGAGGTCCAGATACCTTAACCCTTGGAGCTTTATGGGTTAGTTTGGGGTTATTGGACTTAGGTTGCCATTTTTGGGACCAAATATCCTTTTGATGCCTTGTTGTGGTTATACAAGCATCAAGTTTCGAACTTTACGTGACATTCATGTTTGGGGAGGCCAGATCTATGGTTTGGGGAAACGGATCTGACCTTAGGAAGTCAATAGAGTTTGTGCATGGCATGAACTCGCCGAGTTGTTCTTGAGACTCGGCGAGTAGGGTTAGTGTTTCACGTAAATTGTTCAACGAGTAGAATCGCCGGGTTGGGGGATGACTCAGTGAGTCAGGAGGGAGTTAGAGGACTAGAGTTGAAGGCAGTACTTGCCGAGTTGATCTCGAGACTCGGCGAGTTGAGTCGGGGTGGCCCCGCGATTCATGAATGGTATGACTCGTCGAGCATAGGGAGGGACTCGGCGTGTCAAGCGGGACAAGAGTTAGAAGACATGTGGGAACTCGTCGAGTCACCAGGGAGCACTCGGCGAGTAGGGTCAAGGTCTGACCGTTGACTTTTGTTGACTTTTAGGGTTTGGCCAGCGATGTGGCCTTTGAGCCAAGAGAGGGGTAAAATCGTCTTTTACCCTTAAGAGGGTGTCAAGAGAGGGTTGATTCTAGTCTCGAGAGTTATATTCATGAGAGTATTTGCCTTATGTCTTAGGCGGTGGCGAGTTCGAGATTTAAGTGTGAGGATATCTGCTTTCTGCTTTTCAGGTGAGTCTTCTCACTATACTTTACCTAGAGTGGTAACAGAGTTATGTGATAGAGATATTATATGCTATCTATGTGATGTGTGGCACTGCATTATTTCTATGTGATTTATGCTGTGTGTATATCAAAGTTAGGACCAGAGGGTCCGTAGAGTTAGGGCCCAAGGGCCCACAAAGTTATAGCATCGAGTGGCTAATATGTGCTATATGTGGTATTTTTAGTATTATTTTCCAGTGTATTTGTATGCTATTTATGTGTTGAGATTTATTGTGATATGTGATATGCATGATTCAGAGTTATCAGAGTTACGACCTTTGGGTCCATAGAGTTAGGGCCAGAGGGCCCACAGAGAGCTGGGACCGGAAGGTCCCACTGAGACACACTAACCGGAGGGTCAACAGAGATTATAGCCTCGAGTGGCTAATATGTGTTAGAGTGGTATTTTGGGGAACTTACTAAGCTTCGTGCTTACAGTTTTTGTGTTATGTGTTTCAGGTTTCCTCAGGATCACGGGACGGCACCGGCTCGATTGTACACACCAGAGGAAGCGCTTGTTTGAGGATCATGGTTTATCAATTGATTGAACAAAAGAGTCATGTATTGTAATTTAAACCAAATGGGATTTCTATGAAAAGTATTAAAGAGATAAGTAATTTTAAATGAAAATTTTGTTTTGAAAATTTTCGGTGTAACAAAGCTACTAGTTCTTGCATTGAGATTACTTTTATTAGCACAAAAATGTATCATGTCTGTCATGTGAATAATTCTGCTATGCAATAGGTTGTATTTATTTGAGGAAGGGGACAAGTATGTCTAAAAAGAATAACCTAGTATTGAATATTTTTTCTATAGGTACATTTGGGCACCAAAACACAAAGCAACCTTATCCGTCCGAAATGATTTTTTTTTTCTTGATTTGACATCTAATTTGTGTCATTGAAATAAAAGCACTAGCTAACGTTACATATGCAGATGAAATTATTGGCTTCTGGATGATGGAATCTTGTAACATGTAATTGAACTTGTTCTAGCATTTTTCATGCACTTTTAGATATTGCACAGAAAACATAAAGACCAACCGAAAGAGTCCAATAGCTTTGCAAGAAAACACCTGTAAGTAAAGATAAGACATTTTACCCAATGTTATTGGTCCCAATGAGGTTTTGAAATATCCATTACCTGAATCATAAATCCTAAGTTCCACATATTCACAACAAGGTTATTACTCTTTCCACTTCTTTCCATCCAAAACTTCAATGAAAATATATTTTAGAAAAATTTGTAACAGTTGGTTTTGTGTGCTATTTTTTTTTTCATTTATGTTACAAGAGTTTGGGAGAAATAGAAGTACCTTAGGGGCCAACCTCCACTATGCCATGCCAAACTTTCTTCAACGGAATGCTTTAAATTTTGCTTGAACGGCTAATCAAAAGAAATATATTAAAGGTTTGAGAATGATAGCAAAAGATCCAACAAAAGTTACGAATGCCATTCAGTAAGGGGATCTTAGCTCAATATTAGTTTAGCCTGCAAATTTGTTGTTTTGGGTTTGAGTTCATATGTTCCAAATAGTTAAGATCAGACTATTAGTTACTCCAATTCAAATCCAATCCTTTGACAACCATATTTGTAGCATGTATATATATATATATATATATTGTTGGTAGAAGTAATTGTTTTTTGAACTTGTGAAAATACATAAAAATGATATCTACCTGTAATAAATCGCATGTTCTGCAGGAGGTATTCTCCGCTTTGAAACCGAGTTGCAGTGAGATCTCCACCAATGATGTGATTCCATGACTTGTAATAATCTAACGCATCTGCTTCTCCATAATCAAACACAAAACTTACACCACACTCCTTACAAACTGCACTAAAATAATCATTTGGTTTCTCCACCACAGTAACAGTAATGTGGTCACCACATTCCACCTCATTCTTCCCAAACATCCAATGGCTTAACAATATTACACAGTTTCCACCAACTTTTTCAATGTAATGTATGTATACCCAAGTGAGGTTCTTCGTTATATTACGAAATATAATCGGTTTCAAATCAAATTCAAGCCGGTCATGCTGAAATGGAGATGCCAGCACACAGCAGAAATTCAATCCTGTGAGGTTATTAGGAGATGACGGGACTGTAAATGATATTGATGGCCCCTTGATTCTATCTGTGATCCAATTCGGCATCTCTATGCCTCCATAAATAGTGCTGAATATTCCAAATTCATAATACATCTGCAAATACAACCAACTTCATTAATTATGTATACATAGATTATATTCACACAGAGACAGATTGTTAACTAGAGCAAACCTGGATTTCAGATTCCTCTGATCCTCTAAACCGTACATTGGTTCGCACACGCCTCTCGTTAAGGAAGTCTAGATTAGTCCAGCCCAAACTACGAAGTACCTTTTTCTCAACCCCTTCCATTGGTTGGACTTTGATCAAGCCTTCAAATTCAAATGACGAAGGCGCAAACAACTGCCATTCTACTAAGAAAATGAGTGGCGACATTTGTGGATCAAATAGAAGTTTATGTAGCAAAGGATTACCATCAGAATCACCAAAGAGTTTCAGACGTTTTAGTGTATGTGGAGGACGCTCGACTGACGTCAGCATATTACAATAGGACATGCTAAGATTCTCAAGCCTAGGAAGGCTTCTCACACAATTGGGCAGGGAAACGATGGGATTGCCATCTAAACATAATTCTTTTAGCATGACTAGGCAACTGAAGTCCATGGGAAAGGATTCAATAGACAAATTATTATTTGCAAGTGACAACACTACTAAAGATCTTGGCAAAGAATTTGCTAAAAACTTCAAATCACTTGGTATAGACTCCACAACAGCAGTCGAATAGGATTTTGTGTTTATGTCAGTGTTGTTATCCGGGAGCATTTTCGATGAATCCATATCCCTAATCTTGATTCGAGATTGTTTAAGATAGCAACCATCTAGCAATAGTGTTTCAACTCTCTTCAACATGCGTAAGATTCTTGTATGTTTTTCAAGCTTGTTGCAGTAGCTTAAATCAACAAAAATAAGTTGTGCACATTGCTCAATTGATTCACAAACCTCAAACAAACCAATGCAACCTCTAAGTATTAATTTCTCAAGTGTAGGGAGGTAGTCAAACCCACCAAGACTACGAAGTTGTTCACAGAAACTTAAATTAAGAATCTTCAACGATCTAAGCAACCTTTGACCTTTTGAGCACGATCCAATCAATTGCTGAAATTAAGATAAGTTAGATTGCTGGTGTATTTTTTTTTCAACTCGGCATGTTGTAGGAATAAATAGAGATGAGTTACCTTTATCCGCTTTGAAGGTCGTTGTTGATAGCTATGACAAATCCCAAATGATTCAATATTGCTATATGACATGTCAAGAGCAACAAGATTCTCCATTGGTAAGTCCATAGGTATAGAATTCAAAGGGAAACCATGCATACACAACCATCTTAATTCTTCAGGAAAATTCTTGTAAGAGCCGGTTATTTGCACATAATTGAGTTGTAGCAACATTAAACTATCCATCTTACTTAATGCATCTATTTTTAACTCAAGTGATCCATGTAACTTCTCTTTCTCAAGCAAGCGCATGTCAAGGGTTAGTCCTAGAATATTTTCTGTGCCCTAATAAGAAAGGGGGTGAAAAAGTATTTTAAAATGTTAGGCATGTGTTTAGAAGTATAAAACGCTTTAAAAAAGTATACATGGCCTCTTACCTTTTTTTGTTTCAACACTCTAAATGATTCATGGCCCCATAATCGACTTCGTTCCCATGGCTTGTAAAGTGATTCCTCACGTACTACAAATCTTCCCATCTCTTGAACCAACCGATGCATCACCAACTCGTTATTCCATCTAATACTAAGAAGGCATTTGTCGATGAGATTTGTGATCCCAGTTTTTGTTTCTATATCACATGCCTCTAATATTGTTACGGTAAAATTTATATCCATTCCAACAAAAATACAAGCAATATGTTTAAACAACTCCTTATCATTTTCTGATGGCAAAGAGTCAAAGCTCATCCTTAAGACATTATTTATAGGGGAACCATTTTCTTTCTTTAGCCTGTCTATGTACCCCTCCCAATATGTCACATCTCGATTATATAAAGACCTACCCAAAACTTTAAGAGCCATTGGATGTCCTTCACAATACTTCACAAGGTTTTTTGATACCTCTTCATAACCTTCCTTAGGATTGTTGCACATGAATGCATGATTACACAAAAGTTTTTGTGAATCGATCTCGGATAATAATTCAATCTCATACGTTGTGTGCTTGGGTTTAACTTTCGTTTTGAATAGTGCACAAATCTTTGTCAACCATGCATCTTTTGTTGTTATTATGATCTTGGTTCCTGGATGAAAACCTTTGCTTCCAAGTAATGCATCTAATTGGTTGGGGCTACTAATATCATCTAGAACCAGAAACACCTTTTTAAGAGCTACTGCATTCTCTATCATTAAGGTGTATGTAGAAACATCATGCACTAGAACTGAACTTCTTTTTGAAATGTCATGATACATTTGTTTTTGTACATCAAGCAACCCATTAAATTTTTCATCACATCTCCCAGTGATATTTTCAATGAAACTGCTTGTGTCAAATTCATGAAAATGTAACGCATAGACATATTTGGCTAAAGACGTCTTCCCCATCCCACCCATACCCAATATAGTGAGTATATCAGTTGTATGTGAGGATGTATCTTTCAACCATGAAGTAACGAAATTAATGGAATCTTCCATCCCAATAACTTCTGGCAATGGAAATCTTGAGGGTATTTGTAATTTACGGAAGATGTCGTTAACAATTTCGTCAATAAACTCCACCTCTAGCCTAGAATTTGATTTTAGTAAGAACCAGATAACACAATCTGAAAAACTAACATGCCATATTGGAGATTTAATTTTTATAAAGTTCCAAATCAAAATGATATAATATTAAGCTATTAATTAATAAGTTTTTCACATAATAAATATTATCAAATTTCATTATGTTTTTACAAAACCATCAAGCTATGTGGCTTTGCATGAAACAATATAAAATGTCAGTGAATAGTTATAAGTTAACTGTTACTAGCTAATAACAACTAAGACTATTAAATTTATCATAATAAAGGATGACATGCTTTGTAGGTGGAATTATATATATATATATAAAAAAAAAAAAAAAAAAAAATAGTAGACGCATTATGACCGTTCATTTTTTTTTGGTGAAAAACATTTGATTATTATTAAAATGGTTTATCTATGAATTTATCTATATAAAATTACAAATTCATAGCAAACACTACAAGAAACGGAACCTATAGGGACGACATTTGTCGTCTCTATAGGTTAGAAAGTCGTCCCTATAGATGGCTGTGAGGACAAGTCGCCCCTATATGCCTTTGTCGCTATAGCCCCGTCGCAATAGATAGCTTTTGTCGTCGCTATATATATCGTCGCGATAGGTAGCTTTAAAGATGACATATCGTTGTTGTTGGTTCATAGTTGTCATCCCCATTGGTGGACCTATAGAGACGACATGTCATCACCATAGCTAGACCTATTGCAACGACATGTCGTCCCCATAGATGTTGTACAAAATTCACATTCAGCTCCCGTTTTGTGTTTATTTTTTCAGTTTTCTCAAACATATTAAAGCAAAAACACAAAATTTAACTACAAAACATTAAACTATCATACAATATCAAAACATTTGAATATTTATACAATTATTTACCAAAACATACTACACAATTTGAAATTGTTTAAAAGTTTCACACAGTTTGTTTATTTGCTTGCATCACCACCTTCACACCTGAAAACATACAATTGGGAGAAATTCATGAATTGAAGAAACTTTTGCAAGTAAGATGAAACCGAAATGATATAATAATAAAGTTAACCATTTACCTGGTGATGTCATTGTAAGATTCTTCACTTAATGAGTCCAACTCATTAATTGTCTCATCAAAAGCTTGTTTAGCCAAATGGCAGGCCTGAAAATAGTTTATTACAATCAGCTTCATCTACAATTAATTCAGCTAGGCCTGACCCTAACTTTTTAGTGTTTTATTATGAAATTATGAATTCTTTCCTTAATTACTGCAGGGAGATCTGAATTTGCAGTAGCAGACACAACCTATATTTTTGCAAGTATAACAATAAAATGACAAAAATCATAAACTAGTAAAAATAAATAAAAATAACCAAATCTAGATATATTTAACTATAAGTATAATGTTTATTATTTAACGGGGTTATAATGAATATTCCGCCATAAAAATGAAAGTTAACAAAATGGAGGAGTGATATTTCTTCGTATTCCATTCCATCAGGCAATTAACACAAATAGCTTCTTTCGATAGAATTGAATTCTTGAAGGAGATTGAAGCAATGCCATACTAATTTACCTGATATCAAGTGTTTTTTCATGGATAGTTCAGATAAGTGGTAAAGATTTAAAGGGTTCCTGCAAAAGGCTGTAATAACTAAACTTATTAAGTTGATAACAAAATGTGAAACTAAGATGGTTTATAAAGTTTGAGATATAAAACATTTGGATTGTGAAATAATGATAACATAAAAGTCACTAAACTTACCCTGGAATTTGCTTCTTTTGCTTGAAAAGAATTCGTAAGTATGACATCATAGCTACAAAGATCATGCAAAAGAGTAAAAGAGACTAAATTCCAAGATAATGGATTAAAGAAAACTTTTTGTGTTAAAAAGGAAAAACATACTTGAGCCAGTAAATTATAGTCTTTTTTATCCCCACTAGCTTCCAAAATATTCACAAGAGCTCCAATATGCAGACAACATACACATGCCCCTCTTTAAAGGAGTAAACCTGTAAAAAAATAGTCAATGATGACTGTCAAAATCTCTTGAAATCATAATATATCAGAAGATTAAATTACAAGAAACCATTGAATAAATTGATAAGGTTTAAAGTTAGATGATTGCTAACAAAATGTACAAAACCTTAAGAAAGCCAAATTCCATATGAATGAGATACGTTCTTATTTCTAATTGAGTTCATGTTCTTAAGTAAGTGACATACAACTTTCTAATGCTTCATAAGCGATAAGGACAAGCTAGTCATATCATTTTCAGACATCAAATTTCTTGAATTTATTCTAAATATTTTCATTACTATGCAAATAAAATCATAGCAATTAAAGAAGCCCAGAGTCTCATGAACAACAAAATTACCTCAATTTCATATCCAATTGTTCTCAAAGTAGCTGCAACAGTAAGAATTAACATTCACTGTGGATCAATGAGCGGATCTGCAAAAGCCTACAAAATGGAACTAATAGAAGTTAAAGTTGAAACAACAGAGCAATACTGAAAACAAATAGTTATCGAATTTGAGTTTGTCGTCATCATCATCCTTAACCTATATCCCAATTTCAATTTCAAACACATAATTTCTAACATTTACCTCAATAAACAGAGAATTACTAACGTGATAGCAGGAGTGGAGCTTGTATTCGATAGAATTTATAGCCGGATGTGAAAAGGAAGGCGGTAGTCAGATCGGCATTGAAACTAATCGTCATTGTTGAGCCCACGATTGTGTTCAGAAACTAGTATCATAATCTATGGAGAGAGGAAGAACATTCACAGGGAGTGGGAGGTGAGGAAATCGTTGGAGGAGAAGATAATGGCTGAAATTAAGGATGGGAGAATCTTCGATCGCTCTCTCTCTCTCTCTCTCTCTCTCTCTCTCTCTTGAAAGAGAGACTGATGATTGAATGTGCAGGAATGAAACGAAGAAGGTTGTTCTCTTGATTTAAGGCATAGAAAGCTATGGGGACGACAAGTCGTCCCTATAGCCTTCCCCAAAAACGCGCCTCCCCTATTTTCTTTCCCGCTTAACATACTGAGAACACGATAATTGTGGTAGGTAAAAGGAAAGTCAACTCTATGGAGACGACATGGCGTCCCTATAGGGCGTGTAAAGCAACGACATATGTCGTCCCTGTAGATCCCGTCTCTATATATGCTTATTCTTGTAGTGAAACCTTTTAAAATTAGCCAAATGGTTTAACCTACACCTACCTGTATGAATTAAATTATGAGATTAAATAATTAAAAAAAAAAAAAAAAGACTCAATTCTTAAACGTATCTTTATCCAAATAAAAATGCATCAAAAATATGCCTATTTGAACTTATTGAACTGCATAACGTGAAGATGACATTGACTTTTCATTAGCTAATTAAACAATATAAATGGAGTACGGAGATACGGGTAAGAAAGTGATTACCTGCCATTTGCATCCTTCCCTTTCAAATCAGCAACTTCTCTAAGTGCATTACTCCATCGGTCAATCTTTTGAGCCCATTTGCTTCTTTTATCTGTATTTGCCTCTGCCTCCATCTTCTGTATATGATTAGCCATTGCATCTCCAAAGCTACCTTCTTGCTTCCTCACATGTGCGGGCTCAACATGATAGAAGATGGGGATTACAACATGTTTGGATATCCTTCGTTGCTCAAGGATCAATACCAGTTCATCAAGACACCATGTGGAATCAGCATAGTTCTGGGACAGCACAATAACAGAAGCCTTGGATGATTTAATTGCACTCTCCAATTCTGGTTTCAGATCTTCTCCAGTTTCAATTTCTTCGTCATCCAAAAAGGTATTAATATTGGCATGTATGAGGGCATTATAAAGGTGATTAGTGAAACTATGACGAGTGTCAAGTCCTCTGAAACTTAGAAATACGTCATATCCATGACCATGAGTTGATGAAGAAGATGAAGATCCTTCTAAAATTTCATGGAGCTGAACCATTATGAGTTATGGGTGGATTCTTGTTTAATTCTTGTTTCTCCCAATAAGGTAGTATTGTGTTCTAAAGCTTTTGAATCCCACACTTTCCTTACTTCTGCCTCAATCTCAAGATCCCATGCATATTGTCTCTACAGAAAATTCATATTATTAATAACTATGTAATTAGTTAAGTCTAATCAACCAATTTAATATGCTTTAGAAATAACCAACACCTATACAGCTACGTATTGAATATTGATATAGAATCACCATAACGTTAAGATGAGAATTATTTAAAAATTAGTTACTTGGTTAATTAGATTGGTTAACCTGTTTTTCTGCTTAAGTTTAGTGCAAGAAAATATTAAACAAAACTATTCAATTAAGTTACAAAACCTTTATTTTGATCTGATTAACCCACCATTGACATCCCTAAAAATTTAAATAAGTTCCATCTAGAGTTCAGTTAAGTACTCCTCAAACAAATGAACTACAAGATCCAATATTACATCCTATGAAAGGAATTGAAAATGTATAGGCAATTTCCAATCTTTCACTAGATGTGAGCAATCAATTAAAAGATATATAGGCAATAAAGAATAAGTTTCATGACATAGCTAATTATAGATCCTTGGAATTGGCAAGAGCATTAATTAATTAATCTTTTCAAATACGAATATTTTATCAGCAGTTCCAGGCATCAGAATACTATGGACTTGTTCCATATAAGTAATATACATAGATACAACCCTGTCTTAAAGTAAATATTATTCCTGGTGTCATGTATATAAGAAAGCTAAATGCAGAACTAGAACAATGAGTGTGTTCAGCTAAGCCGAGGTTCCCCTTCTTGTAGTCAAATGATCATGCTTGTAGATGTTAAATTTAGGGTTAATCTTATAAAAAGACATTATATTTTGTGTTTCTTCCGGATTAAACGTCAAATACCTTGTATTTTTTTTTTTATCCGGAAACCCTCAACTTTATCTTTTTTAAAAAAAAAATTAATAATAACCCACAACCTTTTCTAACTTTTTCCGAATAAATCTTCTAACTTTTTTAGTTTTTCACAAAAAAAAAACTCACATTTACAACTTTTTTCAGAAAAAAAATAACTTAGAGGGTCCGATCCGAAAAAAACTATAAAAAGCCTTTTTGAGGAAAATAAATAAATTTTATTTTTAATCTAGAAAAAAACAAAAAACACAAGGTTTTTTTTTTTTTTTAATGAGATCAACCCTTAAATTTACAGAGAAATCCCTTATAGCTTCCTAGCTAAAAAAAATAAAAACAAAAGTAATCCAACTTATTCACAAATAATTTGACCCTGATCACTTCACTAATTGAGGACTCTCTAGCAAAACTCTAATTTTGCTATATAACACGAAAATTAAGATGTCTTACAATTTGGCTTCAACATTTCAGCAAGCTTTACACAATGGGAACATAACCAGGCGATTTAGGGTTATTACAAGATGAGTATGAGACATAAATGGTGCTTTCATAGTTGCCTGCCTACGGGGCTACAAAAAGATCTGAAGCGGATTTACTCAGACAGGTAGACGACTTAAATTGACAAAGCAGAAGGCGTAAGTCTTTAGGTAATCGGGGAATCAACGAGGAAGGGAGACGCAAGAGAGAATGATTTACTCAGCTCGAGAGAGGCTTCGCAGTTTTTCAGCAAATTGTGAACAGCAGTTTTAATATTTTTTAATTAATTTTTGTTAATGTTTATGAATCATCATCACCCTAATGGTTTGAGAGATTTATAGTGGTTCGACTGCCTTTCGTTGCACCATTTTTATTCCCAAATTTTTTAAAGTCGATTGGTCAAAAAGTAAGAAGAAATAAAAAAGTAATTTAAAACCAACGACCGATTTCACACTGCTAACTTTCAAATTGGAACTTCTTTTAATTGGTTTCATACACGTGTTATCTACATAATTAATTAGTTACATTTGTTGTATAAAATTTGTTATCTGAAAATTTATAATTATTTCATTAAAAACTAAAATAAAATATATATGAAAATTCCTAGTTTTTTTTTTTCACTATAATATAAATGTAATATTAACATGCTTCAATATCCATCCAGATTATTTATTTCTAATCTATACTGATTTCGTACATTTTATCGTGTATAGTTAATGGATAAATGGTATCCAAATGTTTATTTGAATCTTGGAAACTCTCAAAATTTACCGAATTTCTTTGTACTATGAAAACTTTTTGTTTTTTCAAATCCAAATCAAGTTAATGTCATATAATCCACAACAAAACAGAATACATAAAAGCAACCATGAGGCATTAAATAGGATGTCATTGAAGCTATCGCTAAATGCCAACCATGGTGTATGACCTAGGGAAGATATAACGGTCATGGGAAAAATAATAAACAAAAAAAATATATTGTGGGCAGGAGGGAAGGCACTATATGATGCTTAATAACCGGAACGAAGAACAAATGTGAGGTCATTATAAACGACTTAGCGAAAATGTCCAAAAGTGGGTTGGTGTGTATTAGGAAGCATATAACCAAAGAAGAAGTGCAGTGAGATAAAAAATTGTTGAGTATGAACCTCATAATCTTTATGAGTCAAGTGGAAACAAGTTTAACAGTTGTAAATATTTTCAATCAAGTTTTGTGTAAACACGAAACATAGGCTTTACATCTACATCATGACACTAGACGTTTTCATACTAAACATGAAGTGGGTAAGAAAGAAAGATGTGGTAGCACAAAAAGACAAATACGTACAAAACAAAGGGACCATTACGTCCTTTCCAACCAAAAAATGCCAAATATTTTGTTTAATAATTTAACATACAACGGATAGACATATGACTAAAAAGGAAAATGTAAGGTTTCTAATGAAATTGTTGCACAACATCCTGCAATAAGGCTTACTAGAGACACTGAAAGTTGAAAAAACAAAAAAAAAAAAAAAAACACACACAAAATGAAAAAAAAAAAAAACGCAAGAAATAGAGCTAATGAATATACAACTTGTGGATGTAAACACACTTCTACAAAAAGAGTCATCATTGCCCGAAGAAAACCTGAAACTTATCTAATAATTTTTAATAAAACTATAATATACTTTGTGTTTCGTTTTATGTGGTTTCTTCATTTATAAGATATTTCATTGTATAGTTTTACTTTAATAATGATTCTAATGCATCAAAAAAGGGATTGGTCATTATGACCCATGCCCAGCTATCAAGTTTCTTTTTATAATTTTGGCAACTTTCAACCTTTTTGAAGAATTGGGTCCAAAAAGGTTTTATACTTGTATTTTTTTATGCATTGTTTCATTTAATTTTGCTATAAGTTTACTTTTTTATATAAAGAAATTTATAGAAAAGTCTTAATATTTTAAGAAAAGTTTTAATAATGTCCTAAAAAATTTTTGAACAGAAAACTCCAAACTGTTTAATTTTTTGAATATAAAAGCCCAGGAAACCGGCTAATTTATTTATTTTATCCATTTTTGACATATTCAGTAGGTCATGAGACAAAATCGCTAACTTTTGCAAAATAATAGGACTTTACCACAAATTTAGTCAAAACTTTATATAATGTATAAACGTATTTTTTAAATGTATAAATATATTTTTTTACGTATTTATATGTATATTTAAGTATTTTACATATTTGTTTATCTATCTTTACATGTTATTTTTTATGTGTTAGGTATTTATATGTATTTTTACGTATTTGTTTGTTTTTTAAAGTTTTTTATATGGACTTTTATGTATTTTAAAATATATAAAATACGTAAAAAAAAATATATTTATACTTTTAAAATACATAAAAATACTTAAACATCCGTATAAAAACTTTTAAAAAAATAAATAACTATGTAAAAATATATATACATACATATATATATATATATATATATATATATATATATATATATATATATATATACACACGTAATTCATAAAAAATAACACATAATAATATGTACACGTATTAAATAGTCGGAACTTTTATGTTTAAAAAATTTTAGAATTTTATTAAAAATTTTCGCAAAATATTGAGTTTTTTTTACAAATTTCCCTTTTACATCTTTGGTTCTATGGGTGTTTTTAAGATTTTATTTAGCATATTAGTTTTTTATTACAAACAATTACTTAAACACACACACATATATATATATATATATATATATATATATATATATATATATATATATATATATATAGAGAGAGAGAGAGAGAAAAAAAATGAATACACCCTTGAGGATATATAAGGTTTGGTATCAATTTCTCAAAACTACGTAGTTTTGAATAGTGATTTAATTTTCTAAAATAAAAACAATTTACTAAAATAAAATTGCTACATTTTTCCTTATTCGCAGATAACATGCAACTTGATTTGTCCTTGATTTTTGAATTATTTCATGATCATTGTTCTGAAGAAAAAAATCATCTACACCAAAAAACGATTTTATAGCAATCGCAATTCTCGGAAATAAGAATCAGACAACACTAAATCAATCAATAAGTATAACGGTGATAGAATTTCTAAGAAAAACAAAATAATAAAACTATAATATACTTTGTGTTTTGTTTTATGTGGTTTCTTCATTTATAAGATATTTCATTGTATAGTTTTACTTTAATAATGATTCTAATGCATCAAAAAAGGGATTGGTCATTATGACCCATGCCCAGCTATCATGTTTCTTTTTATAATTTTGGCAACTTTCAACCTTTTTGAAGAATTGGGTCCAAAAATGTTTTATGCTCGTATTTTTTTCTGCATTGTTTCATTTAATTTTTCTATAAGTTTACCTTTTAATATAGAGAATTTTATAGAAAAGTCTTAATATTTTGAGAAAAGTTTTAATAATGTCATAAAAAAATTTTAAACAGAAAACTCCCAACTGTTTAACTTTTTGAATATAAAAGCCCAGAAAACCGTCTAATTTATTCATTTTATCCATTTTTGACATGTTATGTAGGTCATGAGACAAAATAGCTAACTTTTGCAAAATAATAGGACTTGACTGCAAATTTAGTTAAAATTTTATATAATCTATAAATGTATTTTTTAAATATTTACATATTTTTTAAATTTTTATATGTATATGTTTACATATTTTTTTTCTATTTTAAATGTATAAACATTTTTTTTAGGTATCTATATGTATATTTAAGTATTTTACATATTTGTTTATCTATCATTACATGTTATTTTTTATGTGTTTAGTTTTTATATGTGTTGAACAGTCAATCTCCTGTGTCTTAAGCTGTCTTGAGGTATAGGAAGTGATCTTTCCTCTTGCATAAGAACACAACCAAGCCCTTGGTTAGATTCATCTCATTACATCACAAAATATTCTATTCCTTTTTGGGAGGGATAATATTGGTGCGATGCATCAGGCTTAATTTAGCATTGGAATGCTCTTTCTTGTTTACAGATAAGTCCGATGTTCTTCTAAGTGAGAAACTTGTCCTAAAGAATTCCCTTCTGAGGAGTTTGTTAAGCTTGCTTGGATGTTCTTGCATCAATGTTGGAGTTAGACAATAAGGTGATTTGGCTACTGGGGTAGCCCCTGGAACTAAGTTGATTCTGGATTCGACTTGACGCTGTGGTGGTAGTCTTGGTAGTCCTTCACTTCTCGGCACGTCTCGGCGATGTGTACAAAGAATGCATGATATTCGTATCGTAAGCATTTCTGAGTTTGCATACACGAAATGATGAGGGGGTTCGTACTTGGTTTGTCGCTGTAAATAACTAGAGATTTGTTGTTTAGGGAGAATTGGTTTATCAAGACACCTGATGTTGGCTCGATGTAGACTTAACCAACCCCTACTGATTATGATGTCAAAACTTTGGGGTGGATTGGCTGTCGTGAAGATCCAAAAGAAAGTATGACTACTCATGAATTAGGGAAAAGGGTAGGTATTTTTGAGTTTATTCTCACTGATGCATGATCACTCGCAGTCTTGGGTAGTCTCCGTCCTGAAGTTCATAGTAGAACTCATACCTGGTCCATCCATCACAGTCTTGGGTATATGAGTCGTATATAATTAAGATTGAAAAGGTAGTCGAATAAATGATTCTTCTTTAAGCCCACATCCCAACGAGGAAAAGAAGTTAAAGTGGAACCATCAATTCTAAACCTGTGGAACCTTGATTATATACCACTCTTATGTATACATTCTTCGGCGATAGATCAACCGTATGGGTCTTTAGATTGAACTTGACGTACTGTACGAGTGGTACTTCGGGGAGGTTTGCTGAGGTTTCCTTAGAAAGGATGAGAAACAGGAGGTACTCTATGCATGAGTACTTCGGTGTTCTTGAATGACGGCTTCGCTAGAAAGACGTTTTTTGGAGAAGGAGAAGTACGCACGAAACTGATATTGCGAGGATCGAATTGAGTCAAATTGTATGATGATATCAGACTTACTTGGAAATAAAGTATTAGATTTGATCATAAGGGTGTTACAGACAAAACACAATAGTGCAACTTTTAACAGAGTTACAGTACTTTGGTTTTACTACTAGACTATTGTCGCGGACAAGGTATACTACAAAAAGGCAAGTATACGCAACACGAGGGTCCCTTATACTGACGGGATCTCTCAAAAGGTAAGACTTGATTTGCACTAGTTTTAAGCGTGTTTAACGACATACTTAATGCTGACGATTGGAAGTGAGCCCCTATTATAGTCGGGTCCTTCATTGCCTTTTTCCATTCTGAGGTCAAACTCCTCCTGTTCCACTGTCGTTCTTCTCTGTTGGGCAATCCCTCTTGAAGTGTCCCGTTAAACCGCATAGATGCATATCCGAAAAATTTCGACATTGATGGTTGAAATAATGGGTTGGACCTGAGTCCTGCAGAAGCGAGTAGTGTGTCCGTTCTTGTCGCAGGTCTTGCAGTGTAACAGACGACAACTACCTAGGTGATGGAAGCTGCACTTATTGCACTTCGGTAGATGTCCAGCATACTATCTGGCCGGGTTAGGGATAATTGGAATCCTAGCAGTGTTGGTGGTAGGAGTTGCAGATGTCGTGGCTACGAAAGCTGCCACCGGTGATGGTTTCTTGTTTGTCGATCGAGGTGATTTGCCTTTAACTCTACCCCAGAATTTTCGTTTATTGCTCTTTGTTTTGAGCTTCGGAGTGTCGTGGTAGTTTGTTACTCGTGGGTGTACTTGGTTGTTACTTGGATTGGAATTATTGAAAACCATCCCGCTAACATTTGCATTGTTGGCGTTAAGGTGATTTAGAACAGCTGTCACGACAGCTGAGACTGCAGCTTGAAAGGTAGCTGCATCAATCTGAAGAGTTGGTGTTTGGCTGATGGTGTGATTAATTTTCTTCGGCGACATGATTCTGTAACACGAAAGAAAAAGAAGTTCGTGAGATATTATGGTTGATCCTAGATGTATTTTGATCGCTTAAGTTAAGAGTAACAGTATGTTCTCGAAAGCTTAACCTACATCCCTATGATGTAGTCCTAGTACAGAGTAGAAGTATGTTTGTAGAATGGTCTTAAGACGTTTGTTGTTCAAGCAGAGGTATCGTTGGTTGGAGAATAACATGATCCAACCACTAGAAGGGACTTGGAAATGCCTCCGGAGTTAAATTACTATAGTCCAATGAATTGACTAAAGCATATTAACGAAGGTATGATGAGGGTTTTTGAACAAAAGGTGACACGGGAGTTAGCCGACTGTCAATATCATCGATGTTTTAAGATGAAATAAGTTTAGGAAAATTTGACTTTGAAGAAGGTCTTACATCATATCCATAGTAAAAAGGTTTTGGTTGCATAAAGGCCTAACTAACAGTACTTATAGTACAAGATAGTTTCATAGAAAATGCTGCATCGGGAATAGACAGAAAAAAATAATTCTTTTAACTAGGGAAATTAAAGTAAGGCATCTACTTTTGGCGACGGTCATTCCTCTAGTGGACTCTCAGCTCAGTCAGTTGATCGCTCTATCTTCACAAAACCTGGTAGTCGTACCTGTCTATTCGTATCCTGGGAATACAAGTTATTTTGAAAGCGAGTATCAGCAATAATGCTGGTGAATTCATAAGTATTTATGTGACTTTGATTTGTAAAGCTGTAAAGAAAGACCTGTAAATGTTGTTGAATGAAAGTGTACCAACGAACATGTTTGTAAGTAATTTGTAAACGTTTGAAAACTCTAGAAAATCCTATATTCTCTACTAGTATAAAATGTAGCCTTCTACCAAGACTCGACTGTCTTGAATGTTTGCTTCAGAAATCCAATATTTGTTTATAAGTGGGTGGTAGTTTAAAAGTCCCAACAATGTACTACTATGATGTCTTTCATGTCAAAAATAGTAGATTTGTGTACAGTTATAATCGCTAAGATATATGATAATCTCGTAAATCAACGTGTTTTTAATACTCCATGTGAGTTTTATAACCATGCTAATGACCCAGAGTGCCTGGAACAACGTTTTTCAGGCATTGGAATGTTATGACATTTGTCACCCTAGACCTGCCGGTCTAACTGTAGCTAACATTTTAGGTGCGGGATTGTCAATCCCGTATAGATATATACACAAGTGTCACGCTCCCCCTACAAGGGATTATGGTATATAATACAGGACTTAATAATGCATACTCGAAAGTATGTGAAATGTCTCACAAAACCTAGTATAAAACAGATTTACGTATGAAAATGTCCATTTGTTCTTGTATATGAAAATATCTCTTTGATATGTTACTTGTAGTATGTAAAATTTTATGTATATCTAATACACTATCTGATATAATCGTATCTCTTGTAATTGTATGTCTTGAAATTTTTATGCCTTGTAATTGTATATAATCGTATTCTCCTTATATAGTATGTAATGTATTAGTATAGACTTATAAATAAACTGACTCTTGTGTTATTCCTTATATTTGGATTGCTAAGTAGTATATCCTAACTATACTTATTATAGTTACTAGTAGTGTATGTGTATAACCGAAATATGCCTATGCCATCCAAAGGTACTGAACCAACTGATGGAAAACATTTATGTTTATATCTGTATACATGATATATATATATATATATATATATATATATATATATATATATATATATATAACTACACATGCATAGGCGTGCATTTTACAATAAAAATATAAAAGAAGTTTTTGTATAACCTTTGAGAAGTTTAATAAATAAGAAATGATGACTTGATGTCAGTTTTATAAAACAATTTGAAAGTAGTTTGTTTGATAAGAACAATTTTAAGTATAAGAAGACATTTGTTTGAAATACGATTCTAACAACGTTTGAAAGGAAACATAAAGTATGTAAGACAGTTTGATAAAGAGTTTTTAACATGTAAAAAATGTTTGTCGTAAACTATTATAGTTTTTCCAAAAGTTTGTTTCGTTTGTATAGTAAACCCTAGTGTGATGCTCACTTATTATGTAATGTGTAACTTTTTGTGGTGACATAAATGAACACATATACTCAAAGTATAAATAAAGTGTTTGATTTGTATACGTATAACAACATATTTAATATCAACAGATAACATAATATCATGATATTTTGCGTACGAAGCATTCCATATAGTGGTTATGAATCACATATGATTTAATTGATAAACATGAGTATTTAGTGAAACCTTGGGTTACGCACGATAATAATCGTGTGTTTACTTGTAACCCCCCCCCCCCCTTAAAAGTGTATATAAAAAAGTATTGATAACACATAAAAAAATGTAGTTTATAGGGGTATGAACTCACCGAAGAAAATGCGTGATTTGAAGAAAACGAGATTTTCCCGTGTGGCCCCTCGACCGGAAAGTAACTAAATTCTCGGGAATCTCGGGGCTTCGGACCTTCGTCGGGGCTTAGATATGAAACCGAGAAGTCGGGATGTTGTCGGCACGAAAAACGAGGCGAAAATGTGAGAGAAATGAAGGATTTTAGTAAAAACAGCCGGCACCCTCGCAATCTATTTATAGGAGCTGGAGGTCCTCGGTACGCTTGGCATACTTCGGACTTACGCGGGGCACTCCTCGTACGCGGGGCGTACTCCGAAGGTACGCGGAGTGTTCGCTTGCATAACTGTTGACCGCATCCTCGGTCGAAGTGTCTTGTCGATGTGGACGATCCGGAGCCTAGTATCCGAGTACGCTGGGCGTACGAGGGTACGCAGGGCGTACTCCTTCGGATAAGACTTTGAAGTGCGTGCCAAGAACTTCTAAAATGCGTAACTTTCGCATACGAGCTCCGTTTTTGACATTCTTTATATCCACGCGAAGGTGAGAAAATACTCTACAACTTTAATTTAGACTCCGTCGGCTAATTTTGAATTTATTTTGAATTATATTTTAATTAATAGGTCGGGACACGATATCCTCGTTAAAAAAGTCCATAACTTCTTCATCCGACGTCCGTTTTCGTCAGAATTTTTATTGTTATACTCCTATTGTCGGGCTCTCCAACTTTTGTTTAGGTTGTGTCGGCTAAAGACCGCTCGATCTCTATTTCGAGTTTTTAGCTGTCTAATGCTAAGTTAGAAACTTCGAAAAATCATAACTTCCTCATACGAAGTCAGATTTGGGCGTTCTTTTTATGTATGTTCACGGTTTAATGATATCTATGACTTTTGTTTAGATAAAAAAGACTAAAAATTTTTGTATTGAAACTTTGCGTTTTACATCTATCAGCTGTGCCAGCTTTCGTCGTGAATCTTAGATTGGTCATAACTTCTTCGTTATAACTCGGATTTTAGTGTTCTTTATATGTACGAAAACCTTGATACGATTCCTACCACTTTATTTAACCCAAATATGATTTTAGGAAAGTAAAATTTTGGCTTAAACTTGACTAGTGTTTCGTTATATTGACTCAAAATGTCGGGTTGTCACATATACAAATCTAATCTAATGGTTCACAACTTGTCATACATTCACACAATATATATAATTCACATTTAATATATATATATATATATATATATATATATATATATATATATATATATATATATATATATATATATATATATAGGAAAAGTGAATATTCCCTTAAGGATATATAAGGTTTGGTATCAATTTCTCAAAACTACGTAGTTTTGAATAGTGATTTAATTTTCTAAAATAAAAACAATTTACTAAAATAAAATTGCTACATTTTTCCTTATTCGCAGATAACATGCAACTTGATTTATCCTTGATTTTTGAATTATTTCATGATCATTGTTCCGAAGAAAAAAAAATCATATACACCGAAAAACGAATTCATAGCAATCGCAATTCTCAAAAATAAGAATCAGACACACTAAATCAATCAATGAGTATAACGGTGATAGAATTTCTGAGAAAAACAAAATAATTTTCATATTCACTGTTAACTCCAATTAAATCACTGTGTATTGTCATTTGATCTTAGTAATGATTTCAAAGAAATTTTAATTCAAAGAAACTTTTAAGTCATAGGGAAAACAAAGAAGTTTCGATTCACAGAGAGTTCAAAGGGTAAAACGATTTCAAAGAAAAAAATCACAGGAATTGTGATCACAGAAAAAAATATCAGTTCACTTTGCCTACTACTACATCTTCTATTTTTTGTTTTTGAATTTCAGAGCACCTCCAAGTAAGTAGTTGATCTCGTTTTTATTGTTTATGCAACAATGCTCACTTTGTTTTACCAGTTTGGGTATGAATTATGCAATGAATGTAACATCACAAAAATCACAACAATTGTAAACTTTTCAAAACAACCCAAAATCATAGAATCTTTAAAAAAAATCATTGTTTCCAAAGTGTTTATCAATATCAAAGTATCCCAAACCATAAGGCCATAAAAGAGAGGATGTGTACGGTCACACCTTCGCTTTCCCACAATCACCAAAACTTCCTGAAACAATAAACTAAAACCGTAAGCCAAAGCTTAGTGAGTTCCCCCAAAGTACCACCACAAAAACATAACAAACAACAACATACATAAATGACCCTTCACCCTGATTGCATGGCCTCGCAGGGCCTACAATGAATCTAGACAGCTCTTAGAGCCTTCGAAATGACTGGACCGCCTCGCAAGCCTACAGCCTATCTGAACCGCTCTCTAGGCCATCGGCCTGACTGGACAGCCTTGCAGGGTCTACAGTCTATCCGGACAACCCAGGGTATCTTGGCTTTCACCATAAAGCATGATCACCTCAACCCAACCAAACCTAACATGTCGATATATACATAACAGATAAACATATAGCTAGTCAACAAACAAACATAAATATCTACAATTCACTATTGTATGCTACCATCCTATATACTAGGATACCGATCTCAAAGATCTCTACAACATAATAACATACTACTATATAACAGGATATCCAATCCAACGGGTCGGCCTTGGTGCATTTAACACACAAGTACAGTGAGGAAGACTCACCTGGAGCTGCTGAATATCTCAGAAAAATGCTCAGACCACTGATCTGGAAATCCCCATGCACTAGCACCATCAAATATCATCCAATTAACAATTGGATCTCAACCCAAAACCAAGAATCTAAATTACTTGCCTAATGACCGAGGTCAAAGACCATTTTACCCTCTTTTTTACATGGTCAAAACCAAGGCCCAACCCATTTGCTCAAAAAGCCCTAATCCTAAATGGAATCCCAAGGCCTAATATGGCCCAACTTGCTAAGTGGGCCCAAAAACCATCATGGACCTAATTCTAAGAAAGTATATAATCAATTCGTGGACCAAAGTTAGAAGTCCAATGGTCCAACAAGGCCTAATCCCTAAAAGGACCAAAATAAACATATTGGGGAGTACAACCTGCGTACTCCAAACATATACCCCGCGTACCGACTACCAAAGTACGACGTACAATTCTCCAATGCATTAAACTCAAATTACGCTGAACGTACTCTCCTATGTACGCCCAACGAACTCATCAGATATTCAAAAGTCCATAATAAGCTTTAAATGGTTAAGACAAAAGCATCTAAAGAATTTTCTGACCTTAAATGATGTCTTAACACGTAAAGTTGGAAACTTTACCCTTTTTCATGACTTAATGGGACCAAATCCTTGTTTTTATCCATATCAAGAACACCAACTCATGCATGCATCCATAAAAACCTTTAAGATGACTTTTTTATGACTTAATAACCCACAAGTACCTAATAAGGGGCTCAAAGGCCTTGGAGTAGCTCCTACTCATAAGATTAACAACTCGGGACCAAAACGTTGAAGAACACCACCTAAAGCTATATCTAAACTATAGAGCCGTAAAGTTTGAAGCTTTATACCTCCATAAGGTAGATGTAGATGCACCAAGTCAGGATCCACAAGCTTTAAGCAATCTCACACTTCTTCGAGAAGCTCCTTTTTCTTCAATGGGCACCAAAATGCATGAAATCACTCCAAAAGCTTAAGAGCCACACCAAATGTGCCTAGGGTTCGCTTCTACGGTTTAATGCGATGGAGGCTTAAGATAAGTAGGTTTGGTGTTGAGTTAAGGAGCTTAAATAAGGTAAAAGATCCTAAATTAGCGCTTGCACCAGAATTAAGTATGCCCTGCATACTTCTGGTATGCCCAACGTATTGCCTTAAGCATCTGTAATCCTTCCGCCTAGTATGCTCAACATACTCCTATGTGTGGCCAACATACAAGGATTAACACTATTTCGCCCAACGTATTCCTATGTCCGCACATAGTACTAGGTTTAACCCTATTACTACCAAACTTCTGAAGGTCGTAACTTCGTTCTAAGTCCGTTTTTGACGATCCTTATATCCCTAGAAAGGTAAAGAGAAGCTATGCACTCCTATTAAATTATCCTTGCCTAAAACTTTCCGAACAAAATTTGAAATTCATAAAAAGCCCGACTGCCACTTTACAATTATACCCTTGGGCTCCAAATCACAAACCAAACTCTCGGATCATCTAACCTACATTACCCATACCCAAGTGGGTCTAAATCTCTCTTTCCAAAAGGCCCTAAACCTTATGATAACTGGTCTTTGGGCCGCAACCCCAAACTAGGAAACAATTTGGAACAAGTGTTATAACTCTCCCCCATATAAATTAGATTTCGCCCTCAAATTCACTCCTTCCCATAGTCACATAGTTCGTGGTACGCTCTGGTACGGGGTACGCAATTCACTATGTTCCTGGAATACGATACGAAGGCGGTTTTGGATTAGGTGTCTAAGCCCATAACTATAATTGTTATGTACTTGATCTGATAGTAGCATGCTCCTTTTGAGTTCCCTTCACCTTAACAACCGGACAGGATAAGTTTCGGAGAAAGAGGTTAATTAACAGTTTATTAATATATTATAAGAATAATATATTAATTAGTAATCATATTATTTAATTAGTGTTTGATCATAAATTAATTTGGAATTAATTTAGTGGTTAAAGGAACTGATTAAAAGAACAGGGACTGATTATGTAAATCAGTGATAATTGTAGTTTTGGGCTGATGGACTCTATTAAGAGGGAGCGGACGAAAATATATGGCAAGCCCATAGATTTTTCATCCAAGGCCTATCATATGGGGTCCATGGACTACTTAGGGCCTAAGCAAGAAAATTAGGGTTTCTAGCTGGAAACCCTATCAGCCTCAACTTAAAAAGGAACCTTGGCCTCTTGAAATCAGCCACTTAATTCCTAAGAGAAAACCTAGTAGATTCCCATCTAGTTCTACCTCATTCTTTGCTTGTGGTGTTTGTGACTCCATTAGAGGTGCAAGGCTTACGGCACTAGGATTTCAAAGGTCAATGAATTGAAGAAGGATTACTTGTTACTACTAGCTAACAAGAAAGGTAAGATCAAAACCTTATTAGTTTTGATTTTTCTATCTTAGAATGAGGTTTATTGCTTTGGAAATCTTGTTGCATGGATAACTTGAGAAAAACGTAGATCCAAAGCAATTGGGGTTTCATATGCACATAAGAATGTTGTAATGCTCAAAACCCATCAGTGGTATCAGATCTTAGGGTATTTTTCTGTTATATTTTATACTATTGTGAATTGCCTAAAGCTGGAACAATATAGTTTTTGCTCACTATCTGCTAACCTTGACGAGTTCAAAGATGAACTCGATGAGTCCATGGCCTGACTCGACGAGTAGACTCGTTTGTAAGCAGATTTTTCGGATTTCAGGCCTTAATTAGATAAGGATAATTACCAAAAATTATTTTAACTGTTTAAAATCAAATTTTCTGTTAAGGTAATTGATATCCTCATCTAAATAAGAGATTTGATCAAAATTTTAAGATAATTATAAGATTATGTGATCAATTAATTATCTGAAATTTAATCTATAAGTTTTTGAAAAGTTTCAAAATTTTCCCTCAAGTTTTGGAATTTAAAATTTGATTAAATGTTTTTAATTTTGAAATGTTAAATTCTACAACCCTAGTATTTTAAAAGTTTAAAATAAAACCCTTATATTATTATAATATTAAAAATTTAATTTATATATATGTATAAGATGAGTCAGTTTTACCATTAGTAGGCCTCATTCACGAAGCCGATCTATAAGGGGTGTATAAGGAAACTGCCTATAAAATGGCGGTTTAAGCTTGTTCTTCTTTTTCAAATGTCTGGGTCAAACAACACTTCTGGCTCCAACTCCAACTCCTCCGGCTCCTTTTCTCTTATGAACATTTGTGCTAGGGTCACCTTCGATGGATCTAATTTCAATGATTGGTTTCACAACATTCAAATGGCCTTGCGCTAAGAAGAGAAAGAATACGTCCTCCACAAAGAACTCAAAGAGATTAATGAATCCCAAGCTACTCCTGAACAATTGGTTGAGTATAAGGCTCACGAAATGGACGCGAAAAAGGTGTCGTGTATTATGGTGGCCATTATGACTTCTGAGCTACAGAAGATCTATAAGGACTAATGGACTTACGAGATGTGCCAAGATTTGATGGAAATGTACCATCAATGTGCGCGTCAAGAAAGGTACGAGATTGTCGCCTTGTTGATAACAACCAAAATAAAGCATGTAGATTCCATCACGAGCCACTTGCAAAGAATGTAAAGGTATGTGGATTGTTTGCTCAAGTTGAATGTCATCTTTACTGAAGAGCTGGCCGTTGATATAATCCTACACTCTTTACCTCCTTGTTGTGATCAATTCAAGATGACTTATCATATGAACAAGGAGGAGGTCAGCTTGAGCAAACTTCAAGGTTTGCTGTGAACTGCTGAGAGTGGATTGAAAGGAAAAGCAGTCGAGTCCACTCTTACCACTGTTGCCTCAGTCCTTGCTACTAGACATGGGAAGGGGAAAAGGGGGAAAGCTCCCTCTAAGAGCCACAAGGGAAAGTGTCATGATGGATCCTCTTCAAGTGGATCCAAAGGAAAAGGTGGTGTTGTTACTCCTTCATCTGATCCAAAAGAAGCAGGGTGCTTCTATTATCACGAAAAGGATTATTGGAAAAGCAGCTGCCCGAAGTACTTGTAGGATATCAAGGATGGGATGATAAAGCCCATCTTCACATGTATTTATACTATTCTGTCTTAAAACTTATCACATGCTAGTTCTTGGGTCCTTGATATAGGATGTGGTTTTCACATTTGTTCTGATTTGCAGGGTCTAAAAAGAAGTAGGGATGTGGAGCATGGGAAGATGAACCTGATGATGGGGAATAGGAAATCATCGAATGTCACCTAGATCGAGATTTACTCTTTAGTGCATAGTAGTGGGTTACGATTAGACTTGAATGATTGTTGCTACTCGTCAGAGATGACGAGGAATATTATTTCTTTTCATGGTTTGTACATACAAGGTTTTAGTCTTTCATTTAATAATGAAGTTGGTTCTATTAATGCTTATTATAATGGTTTATTTTATTTAGAAGCATTTCCTTGTAATGGTGTATATGAAATTGTGATGGTTGTAGATAACTTAGGAAAAAATGTGTTGCATATTGATTCGTCTAATGGTATAGACAAAGCATACATGTGGCATTGTCGTCTTGGACCTGTCAACAACAAGCGCATAGCCCAACTCCAGAAGGATGGAGTGTTGGATTCATTTGACCTTAGGTCGGATGACACGTGCGAGTCTTGTTTACTCGGAAAGATAATTAAATCACCTTTCATTGGTTCTTGTTAAAGAGGTGAAGGGTTGTTGGATCTCATACACATAGATGTGTGTGGGCCCTTCAGATCCACCACAAGGGATGCAAATCGCTTCTATATTTATATTACTAACGATTATAGAAGATATGGATATATTTACTTAATCAAGCATAATTTAGAAACCTTTGAAAAGTTCAAAGAGTTTAAGCAAGAAGTGGATAATCAACTGGGCAGGAAGATAAAGACACTCAGATCTGACAGAGGTGGTGAGTATCTTATTATCGAGTTCCACGACTATCTTAAGGAATGTGGAATTGTGTCACAATCAACGCCACCTAGGACATTACAACTTAATGGTGTGGCTGAGAGGCGCAATCGAACCTTGTTGAACATGGTTCGTTCCATGATAAGCCGAGCTTCGTTACTTATCTCATTCTGTGGGTATACCTTAGAGACTGCCGCCCATATCCTTAATGTAGTCCCAACTAAGAAGGTTGCGAAACACCTCATGAGATGTGGACAGGGAAGGTTCCCTCGTTAGCACATATCAAGGTTTGGGGTTGCAAGGCTTTCGTAAGACGAGAGACTCACGAAAAACTTGAACCTCATAGTGAGCGTTGTATTTTCATTGGCTATCCACATAAGTCTTTTCGAAATCTATTCTATAGACCTAGTGAGAACGTAGTCTTCGTAGCATGGAGGGGTGTCTTTCATGAGAGAACTAGTATGCCAAGAATACACTGGGAGGCAAATTGATCTTGAGGTGCTTAAAGAGTCAAGCGAAGAAGGAACCTCTAACACTAGCGTTCGACCTGAGGAGGATACTCTTGTTGAACCAGTTGATGAGTCCTTACCTCTGAGACGTTCCAGTAGAGTTAGTGTTCCACCTGTATTATATGGTTTCCATAAAACCGCTGAGGGTGATACATTTATCAGTGATAGTACACTGATAAATTTGGATGAACCTAACAACTACAAGGAAGCCATGGCAAGCACAGAGTCTGCTAAGTGGAAAGAGGTAATGCACTACGAGATTCAGTCCATGTATAACAATCAAGTTTGGAACATGGTTGAAAATGTACCAAGTCGTAAGATGGTCGGGTGCAAGTGAATCTTCATGAAGAAAACCAACATGGATGGGAAAGTGCACACGTCCAAGGCACGACTGGTGGCGAAGGGCTTTACTCAAAGTTCGTAATTGACTATGATGAGAACTTCTCATCAATGGCGAAAGTAAAGTCTATAAGGGTTATGTTGGACATCGTTGCGTTTCATGATTATAGAATATGTTAGATGGACGTCAAAACCACTTTCCTTAATGGGAAATTGTCTGAAGATGTTTACATGTGTCATGCAGAGGGTTTTGTAGATGCAAAGTACCCTAATAGAGTGTGCAAGCTTGAGAAATCCATCTATGGATTAAAGCAAGCATCTCGCAGATGAAATCTTTGTTTCGATAAGAAAGTCAAAGAGTTTGGTTTTTCGAGAAGCGTGGATGAATCCTGTGTATATGTCAAAGCTAGTGGGAGTACAGTTATCCTTCTAGTATTGTATGTGGATGACATACTACTCATAGGAAACAATGTTCCAACCTTCTAGGAGGTTAAGTCTTGGCTTGGGAAGTGTTTCGCTATGAACGATGTAGGAGATGCTGCCTATATTCTGGGGATAAGGATTTTTTCGAAATAGGAGTAGAATACTAATAGGACTTAGTCAAAGAACTTACATGGATAAGGTGTTGAAATGTTTCAACATGGAGAATTCCAAGAAAGGGGAATTGCCTATCTAGAGCAATACCAAACTGAGTAAATCTCATAGTCCGAGTACTGATGGAAAGATAGCAGAAATGAGTCAAGTACATTATGCTTCCTCCATTGGCTCAATTATGTATATTATGGCATGTACTCGCCCTGATATCGCTTTTGTTTTGAGCATAGTTAGTCGATATCAAGGGAACCCCAAGCAGAGTTCACTGGATAGTAGTAAAGAACATTCTTAAATATCTACAAAGGACGAAGAACTGGGTCCTCGTACTTTGTTGATGTGAAGACTTGAGAGTGACAGGGTATATTGACAGGGGGTATGGTTAAAGAACTTCATTGGAGACCTTGGAGTTGTACCAGCCATAAAGGAGCCTATGGAGATTTTATGTGATAATGAAGGAGTGGTTGCGTTAACCAAGGAGCCAAGGGATCATGGCAGATCCAGACACATCGACAGAAATAACCACTTTATCAGGCATCGGGTAGAAGGAATCCTCATGGTCAAGAGGTTATTGCCAGAAGCGAATCCGACAGATCCTCTTAAAAGGGTCTGAGTAGGGTTAAGCACTTACAGAATGTGAGGAACATTGGTCTGAAGGACGATATTAGTTTTAGTGATTAGATAGACAGTTAGAAACTTGTAAAAATTTAAATGTAATTGACATTTGATCATTAAGTAATGGAAGATTTATTTATGATTAAAGTTTACTATCTTTTGTCAATTGTTTATTTTGTGTTTCATTATGCATGTTTTACTTCCTAAATAATATGATTATTCAAATTCTCCACAGTCAATCATACTTTGGAAGTAAGTTATGAGGTTAGACTGTCATGAATTGGCTTGTAGATTGTCTAAATGCTTTGACATAGCAAAGGTTGCTGCAACATTCATGAGTAATCTTGAAATAAGAATTTGAGCATTGGATTAAAGCCACATTCACCTGAATCACTACATGGAATTCATCACTAGTGATTGTGAGACGATAATATTGTATTGTATTTAAAACAATATATATGAGTTGTTGTTTACGAGTTGGTTGTGCATTAATAATGCGAAAATACATCACTAACTTGATGTCATAAAACGTAATGTTGTGTACAATTTAATGAGTAAATAGTTCAAGCATATAAGTCAAAGTTTATAAGTTCCTTTTATCCTAAGAGAGTAAAAGCGATATCTTGGGTCGCTCGATGATTTTATGATGACTTATGTGTCGCGCCCGGTCAAGACTGAATTGATGTGTTCAATTAGGTTCGTTTTCAGACAAATGAGAAATCGGAAATCAAGCGTAGGATTATATAATCCCTTATCTAAAGGACGCATCATTGACTAGGTCAAAGTTCGACATTGGCTTTTGAGAGCTACAATTGCTAAGTCAGATTCTGAAGTTACATTGGCAATTATAGTTATTAGACTTATCCAAGTGGGAGACAATTGTTTTAGGTGTCTAAGCTTACAACTATCATTGGTATGTACTTGATCTGAAAGTAGCATAGTCCTTTTGGGTTACGTTCTCCATAACAACTGGACAAGATGAGTTTTGGAGAAAGAGGTTAATTAATGGTTTATTAATATATTATAAGAGCAATATATTAATTAGTAATCATATTATTTAATTAGTGTTTGATCATAAATTACTTTGGAATTAACATAGTGGTTAAAGGAACTGATTAAAAGAACATGGATGATTATGTAAATCAGTGATAGTCACAGTTTTGGGCTGACAGACTTCATTCAAAGGGAGTGGACGAAAATATTTTGCAAGCCCCATAGAGTTTTCATGCAAGGCCTATCATATGGGGGTCCATGGACTACTTAAGGCTTAAGCAAGAAAATTAGGGTTTCCAACTGAAAACCCTAGCAGCCTTAACTATAAAAGGATCCCTAGCCTCTTGAAATTGGCCACTTGATTCCTAAGAGAAACCCTAGCCAATTTCCATTTCCTTCTACCTCATTCTTTTCTTGTGGTGTTTGTGACTCCATTAGAGGTGCAAAGCTTGGGGCACTAGGCTTTCAAAGGTCAAGGAATTGAACAATGATTACTTGTTACTACTAGCTAAAAAGAAAGGTAAGATCAAAACCCTATTAGTTTCGATTTTTGTATCTTAGAATTAGGGTTATTGTTTTGGGAATCTTGTTGCGTGTATAACTTGAGGAAAAACTAGATCCAAAGCAATTAGGGTTGCATGTGCACATAGGAATGTTGTAATGCTCAAGACCCATCACGGGGTAGGCTTATTTCGGTACGCTCGGGGACGCTCCAGTATGATGTACCATATATTGAAATACGATGTACCAGTCAACATCAAAACATATTTGTAATAAAATTAAAACTCTAGAATATTATTTAAATTTTATAGTACATATTGTAACATCTAATTCCAAAGTATGCGTTTAATTAAATATTTGTTTGTTTTGAAAGAAGGACTCAACGAGTTGGTAGCCCTGACTGTTGGATTTGTGTCTAAGACTGTTACTATATTTGGTAAGTACTTGACCCAGTTATGCATGGTCTTTTTGAGTTGCCTTCACCATAGCAACTTGACAGGATGATTTGTTAAGAGAGAAGAGATATTATTAATATATATTATGAGAATAATATAATAATGTTATTTGATTAATAGAAGTGATATATTAATTGAGAATTAATTTGGTTACTTAAAGAGGTTAATTAAATAAAGGGGCATAAACTGTCAAGTGTGTGATAGTTGTGTTTTGGGCTATGTATCCTTATGGATATAAGGGTGGATGATTTTTAGGGTTTGGAGACCATAAAATCGTCTAAGCCTAATATCTAGGAGGATCTTGGATTGCTTAGGGCCTAAGTTATTTAATTAGGGTTAAAGGTGAAACCCTAGTAGCTCATAGTATAAATAGATCCCTTGGGTGAGGGAAATTGACAATCATGCAAGGCAAGGAACCCTAGGGCCGATTTCTCACCCTCCTTTCTCTCTCTCTCTCTCAAGATCGTTCTCTGGTTAGTTGGTGTTTGTAAGCCCTTAGAGGAGTGACAATTGTGACTCTAAGCTCCAAGAAGAAGAAGTATCAAGAAAGTAATTCAAGGTATTGTTCTAGATCCGAAGATTGTTTACTTTAGATCTAGTATTGTAAGTCTTGGATACAATGCATGTTCAATTAGAGAAACCTAGATCCAAGCAATTAGGGTTTGCATGTGCACATAGGAATGTTCTTATGGCTCAAACCCATCAGTAGTATTAGAGCTTTGATTGATTTCAATTGAATTGATGCATTGATTGATTGCTTGTTGATTGAAAAATTCGATTTTTGTGATTCCGCCTGATGAACTCGGCGAGTTCCATTGTGGACTCGACTAGTAGTTCCAACTCGGCGAGTCCATAGTGGAACTCGGCGAGTTCGAGCATCAGAAAGAGATAGTTTCGGGATTTCTTGCTGTTTTACTTGAGGAAACTTACCTTAACTGTTTTGGGTCATTAAAATCCGATTTTAAACATATATATGAGTATATTCTTGACCAAACAAAAGATAATTACCAATTAGTTGAATAATAATTTCCTTATATGATAATAATTGATTATTTGAATTGAATTGGTGAATTGTCTTGCATGTAATGTTGAATAAGATCAAATTGAGATAATATAATTAGTTGATTTATATTATTCGCTATTTGATCCTTATGTTTCGAAAAGTTTAAAACTTTTCCTCAAGTTTTGAAATTTAAATTTTTTGATTAAAAGTTTAATTTGAATAATTTAAATTTCAAACCCTAGAATTTCACAAGTTTAAAATTCAACACTATACTAATTAATATTACAAGTTTAATATATATATATATATATATATATATATATATATATATATATATATATATATATATATATGAGGCCTACTAACGGTGAGACTAGCATCTTTAATCATATATATATATATATATATATATATATATATATATATATATATATGATTAAAGATGCTAGTCTCACCGTTAGTAGGCCTCATTCACGAAGGCAGTGTATAAGGTGGGTATAAGGTTGCTGCCTATAAAATGACGCTTAATGGGTGTACACTCACACCCACCGCTTGCTTGACTGGTGGAGGGTCGGTAGCCGAACGGGTAGGATAGGGCAAACCTCCTCTCATTAATAAGTATAATGAATCTATAAAAGTAACTAAACGTGTTTCATAAAATTCCCAATCTTAGTTACTTTAGGAAAAGTGAATTGATGCAATCCCATGAAATTACACTTTGCACCCTTGTTAAGAAGTTAGTGGAGCGTGTGTGGTTAACCGGCACACTAATTGGTTCTAAGCATAGGTGGCAAAGGGTGATTCATTGTTTGTCATAGTTCGGTGGAGCATGTGTGGTTTACCGGCACATCGAATAGGTGATTGTAACAATGAAGGCACCATGTAGATTTGCATGGTTATTCACACCTACTTTGTGACCCTCGGTATCCCAGTCACAAACTAGAGGGGCATATCGAGATTTAAGCATGTCATTGAAAAGTTCAATGAATCTCAAAGAAAACTAGGAATTCTCAATACATTTAAAACTTAAGCTTATGTTTTTCATGGTGAAGAATTAGTGAATCGTCATTCACTTACCTCCAAATTATTTGCATGTTGGATTATGGTATCCCTTTTCTAATGTTTAAATAATGTTGTTGGGTCCAAGCCCTAAATTTTCATTTTTGGTGTTAATTAGGGACTTAATTCTAATCAACTTTGTTCCTTTCTATTTGTAGATGTCTAACGCAAACAACGCTGCTGCTAGCTCATTCATGCTAATGAGCATTTGTCAAAAAAGTAACCTTCGATGGACCAAACTTTAGGGAATGGATAAAATACATTCGCACGATCGCGCGTTACGAGGACGAAGAGGTTGTTCTCGATGAGAAGTTGGAAAAGATCAATCCAGAAACTGCTACTCCCAAAGAAATGGCTGTCTTTGAGACACATGAACGTGATGCAACGAAAGTCCATTGCAGCATGATAGCCATAATGAACTCCGAATTCCAAAAGGCCTATTAGGACATATATCCTTATGAGATGCATCTAGACTTGATGGATAGATATCACCAAAGCGCGAGGCAAGAGAGCTATGAGATCATAACGAATATGATCACTGCTAAAATGGGAAGTGGATAATCTTTAACCGTGCACTTGCAAAAGATGGAAAGGTATGTTGATCGTCTTCGCAAGTTGAATGTCAACTTTGGGGAAGATTTGGCTATTGACATTGTTCTTCACTCCTTGCCCTCATGCTACAACCAATTTAGGATGACCTACCACATGAACAAGAAAGAGGTCACCCTAAGCAAACTCCAAGGTCTCCTAAGGACTGTTGAGAGCAACCTAAAGGACAAGTCTGTTGCACCAACTCCCAATCCATCCACTGCTCCTATTTTGGGTATTGGGCAGGGAAGGGGCAAGAAGAGGAAGGCTTCTTCGAAGAACCACCGCAAGGGAAAGTCCCAATATGGTTCCTCTTCTAGTGGGACCAAGGTTGATCCTGCTAAGCCCAACCCAAACCCAATCGAGGCAGAGTGCCATCATTGCCACAAAATAGGGCATTGGAAGAGAAGCTGCCCGGAATATCTGCAAGCCAACAAAGATGGGAAGATGAAGCCATCTTCCGTAGGTATTTACATAATTAAATCTAATGATTCATCTCATGCGATTTCTTGGGTTCTTGATACAGGCTGTGGTCACCATATTTGTTCTGATTTGTAGGGACTAGGAAGAAATAGGGATGTGGAGCATGGAAGAATAAATCTAATCATGGGGAATGGAAGATGGTCGCCTGTTACCAAGATTGGAGTGTATTCTTTAGTGCTTAGTAATGTATTGAATTTAGATTTAAATAATTGTTGTTACTCGCCAGATATGGCAAGAAACATCATTTTTTTATGGTTTATTTAGACAAGGATTTACATATCCGTTTAATAATAAGAATGGTTCTATTTATGCCTATCTAAATGGTGTTTTATATTTTGAAGCAATGCCTTGTAATGGAATTTATGAAACTGTTATGGTTGTAGATAACCTAGGAAATGATGTGTTGTGTATGGATTCTTCCAATAGTATGGATAAATCATCCATGTGGCATTGTCTTCTTGGACATGTCAACAAGAAGCGCATAGCCAAACTCCAAAAGGATGGAGTGTTGGAGTCATTCGACCTTAGGGAAGATAACATATGCGAATCTTGTTTGCTTGGAAAGATGACCAAGTCACCCTTCACTTGCACTTGTGAGAGGGGTAAGGGTTTATTGGATCTCATACACATCGACATGTGTGAGCCCTTTAGATCCACCACAAAGGATGGGAACCGCTTCTACGTGACTTTCACCGATGATTATAGTAGATATGGGTATATTTACTTAATCAAGCACAAGTCAGAAACGTTTGAAAAGTTCAAAGAGTTCAAGCATGAAGTGGGGAATCAATTGGGCAAGAAAATCAAGATGCTTCGATCCGATCAAGGAGGAGAGTACCTAAGTCTTGAATTCCATGACTATCTCAAAGAATGCAGAAAAGTTTCGCAATTGATGCCACCTAGGACACCACAGTTGAATTGTGTGGCAGAAAGGCGTAATCGAACCCTATTAGACATGGTTCGTTCTATGATGAGTCGTGCTTCACTACCTGTCTCATTCTGGGGGTATGCCTTAGAGACTGCCGCCCATATCCTTAAACGAGTCCCTACAAAGAAGGTTGCCAAAACACCTCACGAGATGTGGACAGGGAAAGTTCCCTCATTGGCACATATCAAGTTTTGGGGCTGTGAAGTTTTCGTAAACAAGAAACTCACGACAAGCTCAAACCTCGTAGTGAACGGTGTATTTTCATCAGCTACCCACAGAAATACTTTGGATATCTCTTCTACAGACCGAGTGACAATGTTGTCTTCGTTGCGAGGATAGGGGTTTTCCGAGAGCGAGAACTCATAAGCCAAGGAGACAGTGGGAGGCAAATTGATCTTGAAGAGATTCAAGAGTCGAGCGATGAAGGAACCTCCAACGCTGGCGCTCAACCCGAGGAGGAAACTCCGGTTGAACTGATTGACGAGTCCTTACCACTTAGACGTTCCGAGAGAGTTAGATTTCAACCCCAGTTTTATGGCTTTCATATTACTACCGAAGGGGACATGTATGTTAGTGATGGTACACTAATAAATCTAGATGAGCCTAATAGCTATAAGGAAGACATGCAGGCACAGAGTCTGTGAAATGGAAAGAGGCGATGGACATCGAGATTCAGTCCATGTATGACAACCAAGTTTGGAATTTGGTTGACAATGTGCCCGGACGTAAGACGGTTGGGTGCAAATGGATCTTCAAGAAGAAGACCAAGGTGGATGGGAATGTACACACATATAAGGCACGATTGGTGGCGAAGGGCTTTACTCAAACTCCCGGAGTTGATTATGATGAGACCTTCTCACCACTTGCGAAGATAAAGTCTATTAGGGTGACGCTGGCCATTGTTGAATTGCATGATTATGAGATATGGCAAATGGATGTCAAGACCACTTTCCTTAATGGGAAGTTGGCTGAGGATGTTTACATGGCTCAGCCAGAGGGTTTTGTCGATCCGTAGCATCCCAATAGAGTGTGCAAGCTTGAGAAGTCCATTTATGGACTTAAGCAAGCGTCTCGCAGATGGAATCTTTGCTTCGATGAGAAAGTCAAAGAGTTTGGATTTGTACGAAGTGAAGATGAATCGTGTGTATATGTCAAGGCCAGTGGGAGTATAGTTAGCTTTCTCATTTTGCATGTCGATGACATACTGCTCATAGTAAACGACATCCCCACCTTGCAAGAGGTTAAGTCCAGGCTCGGGAAGTGCTTCGCTATGAAGGACCTGTTGGATAAGGTGTCTAAGTCCATAACTTATATGGTACATACTTGACCCGACCCGACATGGTCCATTTGGGTTGCACTTCACCCAAACGATTTATGGATAATTTTATGAGAATTGTATACTTACGATTTATTAATATATTATAAGTTATAATATATGAATATGAAGTCATGTTATTTAATTAGTTTTAGTCTTAAATTAATTATGAATTAATTTAGAGAGTAAAAAGAAGACTGATTAAATTATGGGCTATTATATTTTATATAGTGTGGGCTAATACTCATTTGTTAATGGGCTAAGCTAATATGAAAGTCCATGGATGATCCATGGAGCTTTTAACCCATGGATCCTTGGAAAGGAAAAGACATGGGTTATTAGGGTTTCACCCTAACCATGCACACTATATAAAGAAGCATATGATGCAAGAAATGTGACACTAGTAGTGTGAGAATTAGTGGTGGCCGATTCCACAAGAAAGTATACTACTCTCTCAAAGTTTTCCAAGTGTTTGTGGTGATTTGTGATTCCATTTGAGGCATTCACCCTATTGGTGCTTGGCTCTCAAACTCCAAACAATCAACCATCATCAAAAGGTATGTATTTCTACTAGTACTTTTATGATTCATAATCCTTATGTTATGCTAGTTAGGAAGAAACCTTGGAATTTATTATTTGCATGTATTTTAGAAGAAAACATAGATCCAAGGTTTATTAGGGTTGCATGCACACTTAGGAAGTGTTAGATTGCTCAAAACCCAACAGTGGTATCAGAGCCTAGGCTTGTTTTCTTGAATACTTGATGCAAATTGCTGAAAATCGAAGTTTATGCGTTGCCTACACAGCAGACTCGCCGAGTCCATGAAGGGACTCGACGAGTCCAAGACAAAATTCATCCAACTCGGCGAGTTGGTTCATGCACTCGACGAGTTGGAACCCCAGACAGCATATCTTCGAGTTTTGGTGCTGGATTTGGTCTAGAATCATTACCTTAAACTGTTTTGGACTCATAAAACCTGTTTTTGATATGGTAATGATGATGGTGGACCAATTTCAAAGTTATAATCAAAATTTCAAGTTTATATGTGTTCATATGATTCTTGAAATTGTTGATGTGGATGTTCATGTTCATATGAGTTTTGTTAGATCATAGGAATTATTTGCAAATTGTTTGTTAGTTAATTCTTGATCTTAATGTGTTTTTAATGGAATTCATAATTTGTCCTCAAGTTATGGAATTCCAAAAGTTTTTTCTTTTAAATGTTTTTTTTAAGAAGTCATAAGTTACACTTTAGAAGAGTTTTTCCTAATAAATGCTTTTATGGACTTCATAACTTGTCCTCAAGTTATGGATTTCCAAGACACTCTTCATTAAAAGTATTCAACACTTAATTAAAACTCATAAGTTATGAATATCCAAAAGTTTATGAATTGTTCAAAACTTGCCCTCAAGTTTTGGAATTTGTAAAGTCTCACACAAACTTTAATTCCATACCCTAGAAGTTTTAAAAGTTCAAATTCTACCCTTATACTATTATAAGATTAATGGTTAATTATTATATATATATATATATATATATATATATATATATATATATATATATATTCCATTTTACCGTTAGTAGGCCTCATTCACGAAGCCGGTCTATAAGGTGGGTATAAGGTTGTTGCCTATAAAATGGCAACTTAATGGGTGTCCACTCTCACCCACCGCTTGCTTGACTGGTGGAGGGTCGTTAGCCGAACGGGTAGGACAATGACTTTAAATTCTCATTAAAAGTATAATGATTATTATAAATGTAACTAAATGTTTTATTTAATTCCCAATCTTAGTTACTTTAGGAAAAATGTGAATTTGGTGCTAGCCCATGCAATTGACACTTTGTACCTTACCAAGTCGTTGGTGGAGCGTGTGTGGTTAACCGGCACACTAACTTGGACTAGTAAGGATCACGAAGGGTGACTTAATGTTTGTCATAGATCAATGGAGTGTGTGTGGTTAACCGGCACATTGATTGGGTGATAATATTAAGGGTACCAAGTGAATTGGTATGGTTATTCACACCTTGTTTTGTGATCCTCGGCATCCCAGTCACAAAATTTGAGAGGGCACACTCGAGATTGAAACATGCCATTGAAAAGTTCAATGAATCTCAAAAGATCTAGGAATTTCAAATCCAATTAAAACCTAATAAATTATTTCGTTTTTCATGGGGGAAATTGGTGAATCGTCATTCGCCTACCTTCAAATATTTTATAGCTTGGATTACGGCATCCCTCTTCCAAATTATAAAATATTGTGTTGGGTCCTAGCCTTAATATTTCATATTGGGTGTTATATTAAGGACTTTGAATCAACTAACTTGATTTTCTCCCATTATAGATGTCTGGTTCAGACGACTATGATCTTCCCAAATCTGTTGAAGATGGTGTCCCTCAACATCATGCTTCACTTCCTCCACCTCCTCCAATTATTCTCCCTCACCCACAAGTTCTTGAAAAGTTTAAAGTCACTCAATCCCTATTGGCAAGCATAGTCTATGTGTGCTCACATCTTGGAGATAAAGTCACATATTGACAAGCCGGGAGAGTTGGGTGTCAAAGTCTCGTGAAAGTTGGATGTTCAATCACTTTCTTTGTAACATAGTGAGTCTCTTTAGGACTACTATGAGGCAGACTATGACATGACCCTTAATGATGTTATCTTTTTGCTTGGTGTTGTGGAATCAGCAATGATTCGGAACACCAGTAAAGCAAATTTGATTAAAAGAACAACTTCCCAAGTCTACATGGACATTGACAATGGTAGCATTGGATATCTAGAAAAGGATTTCTCTTCCCAATGGAAAGGGATCGGCTATAGTCAACTCGGTTGACCAAATAGTAAAGAGAAAGGCAAATTCTGAGATAGTCTCATGTACCATTACCAAAGGGTCCATGTGTTTTATTACCAAAGGAAGCGACATTGGTTGCGAAGCTACCCTATTCACCTGAAAGGTCATAAGGTTGATCAAGTCAAGAGGTTTGACTCTACTTCGGGTAAAGTCCACTGTCTAACTCTATTAAGTTCCTATTTGGAGATTCTTATTACATAATGTGAATGGTTCACATGATGATGTTTTTAAGAATCAAAGAAAAGATAGGAAGCTTAAAGTAAGTATATGTTGATTCTGATTGCAAAGGTGGGTTTCAATCGCATGGTTCGGCAATCAGAATTTTGAGATGTTGCTTAAGAGTTATAATATATTGCTTATGAATAGATAACAACAAGGTTTTCATGTGGATTGTAAGGATAAGTTTTTCCGCAAAGTTTTAAAATGAAAGAAAAAAGGGTTTTAATTTTATTTCTTTTAAAAATATCCTTACAATGGCATCTATGGAAAATTGTTGCTTATATGTTTCTAGTAATAGCAATATTGGAAAGTGGATTTGATTCTTTCATTTGTGGTAGTGTCTGAATTTACCAAATGAAGAAAGTTTTTCATCACCCAAGTTTCAATTGGACAGAAACTTGGAATCATACAAGTTGTATTGTATGATGAATGAGAATTTTCATCTTTGAAAATTAAGACTAATTCTTTGATCACATGTATATGTGAGTCAATTGAAGGACTAAGGAATTAGGTACACTGGGTGTGCGCTGGTCAAGGTCCACCACAAAGATTGATTTATGATGATTTACTGAAGATTAGTAAATATGATTATACTTATAAGGTTAAGTATAATTCTGTAACATTGGAAAAGTTACAATGTATGACAAAACAAATGAGAAGAATCAAATTAGGCAGAAAGATAAAAGTTTCTCAAATCTGAAAGGATGGGAGAGTACTTTAGTATCGTATTTCATGATCATCTTAATGATTATGAAACCATATCACAAATTCATACTCTAAGGACGTCTTAGTGCATTGTTATGGCTAAGAAGAAAGGTCATGAATTGTTGGATTGGTTAAGATCGAGAAGATGAGTCATACTTCGTTCCAAAACAATTCTTAGAGTCATACTCCAAGATTGTAACATTGAGTGACATAAAGTAAGGTTTAAAACACTTATCAAATGTAGTGTAGAATGTTTCTACACTTGTACATTTGAGATTGGTAAGTTGTGATGTCTTGGATGAGACAAAGACCAACTAAGACCAATTGTGTGAAGTGTTAGTCTTGATAAGAATCCACACTATCCCTTGAATATTTGTTTTGTCAAGGAATAGTTCTTGACTTGGGAAACTTATATATCAAGGGGACAGTGGGAGCCTTAAAGATCCTGAAAGAGTTTCAAGATTTAATCAAGAGTAAAACCTGTAATTTATCACTAGCACAAAACTTAAGGTTTGCAACCTATCGTGTTGACATAATTCTTGTTTTTGTACCTACTTCAAATAAGTTGAATTTGGATGTGAGTTATCAGAGTTCAACTTGGAAGCATTGGTGGGCCTTGTGCTACCAAGGTGACAAGAAACTAAGATTGAACAAGTTTAATTCATGTAAGGCTGAATTTGTCACTAACCTTATCTTGTGATTATGGTTTTGACAAATTCACATGGATAGGAACTCATACACTATAAAATCTAAGTGTCATAAGGTTTCTCTCCGATTCATGAAAATGATGGTGAGGAAACGCTTTCACTAAGTAGATTTTACGTAGATATTAATTGTGTTATTTGCATTTTCAAAAGTCGTTAGTGGAGCGTGTGTGGTTAACCGGCACACTAACATGGACTTGTGAGAAATGAAAAAGGTCTAAGAAATTGAGACTATGATTACGGCATCCCTTTTCATAGTTCTTGAAATTGCTTAGACACACATGTGAGCTATCTAAGAAAGGGTGTATGAAGCTAAATTTCAGAAGTCCAGCAGATTTCTGGAAATATGTCAGAGCTAGTGGGAGCATAAGTGTTTTACTAATAATCATCATGTTAGTGGGAGCATGATAATTATGATTAGTATTGCAAGCTAGCAATGTTAATTATAGAAAAACAAAAGTTTCAATTCATGAAGTTGCAGGGGTTGAAAAATTCGTTTTGCTATAATTAAGGGAGAGGAAATTATACTTCATTTCAATTCTAGAAGCTTAGATTGAGATTTTAATCATCTTTAGTCAAGGACATATATATGAATTTTATGTCTGAATGGTTCGACTTAAGGAAATTCTATATATATTGCGTTCTCACAATTCAATTATGACTACGACATCCCTCTTCATAGTTAAATTTTGAAAACATGGCAAATAAAAAATATTGTAGCAAAAGACTGGTCTAGTATCATGTCTTTATGTGAGACATCATGAATTGTGTCCCATATGTTTCGGATATAGGATCGATTTCATGTGCTATAATATTCATCCTTTCTAAATTTTCCAAATGCTCAAGGCATTGAGAAGGGAAAAGTATAGAACTGGATATGACTAAAGTGATTAAGCAATTGTCGAGGACAATCTCAGGTTCGCCAAAGATTGGTTGCTCAGGGAAAGTTGGAAGTATGATGTAAGTTGTCGGAAAGGACCATATTGACATATTCTGAAAAGAAGTAACTCTTGTGCGGAAGTGATAGTCAAAATGGGACTATGGAAATGTCTCCATAGGTGGAAGTTATTCAATCTATGTAAGATTAGAAAACCTTAATGCAATAAGGATGTTCAAAGCAATATACTTTGAATATGAGACTTCCGTTCCATAGAAGTTGACCTTCTTTGGAATACTCTGTAATGACTGGTGACAAGGTTTTGGTGACTTTGTGAATAATCGTTACAAGAGGAACATTGCATAAAAGTTTAAAATCTGACATATTTGTTGGTAAATGATAGGAATCGGGGATTCTCACATTTACAATAAGGATTTGGGATTGTGAAATGATTATCATTGGAATCATGTTCAATTGATCTACATCACAATGTAAGGATCATAAACAAACATAGTGTGCATACTTGGAGTATGGCATAACTATTTTTTAGAAAAACAAAGTGTACATGCTAGGAGCATGGGACGACTGTTGTTTTATTCATGTCTTAAGTTGATTGTTTGAAACATTATACAATTAATAATGTGTAATCAATATGGTGATAAATAAAAGGTGGTTCTATTTATATTCAAAAGGGTTTTGAGAACATATTGGATTCGATTATTATTGTGTTTCACTTTGCATGTTTTGACTTCCAAAATAGCTAGGTTATTCTTTCCGAATGACTAAGCTATTTAAACACTCCACATTCGTTCATATGTTGGAAGTAGGTATGAATTTATTGAGTTTGTAGATGGCTAAATGTATCGAGTTTGTAGATGGCTAAATGGGTTTAGTCATAGCAATGGTTGCTACAACATTCATGAGTGCTCATAAGTTATGAGTATTGGAATAAACCCACGCTCACTTGTATCACTTCATGGAATTTATCTCGAGTGATCGTGAGACGGTAATATCATATAAATCTTCAAACCTAGAGATATGAGTTGATACCTATGAGTTGGTTGTGCATTGATTGCACGTAAATGCATCAGTAACTTGATGTTATAAAACGTGCCTTTGTGTACAATTCAACAAGTAGTAGAACAAGCATATGAGTCGATGTTTATCTGTTCCTTCTAGAAATAGAAGCAATATCTGGGCCCCTTGATGATTTTGTTGTGACCTATGTACCGGCCGGTCAGAACTAAATTGATGTGTTCGATTAAGTTCTTTGTCAAACAAATCGAAAATCGGGAAACAAACTTCTGGACAATAAGTACGGCGTTGTTCCATGTATTTGTCCAGCTGATATCATGAGAACAGAGGATTATATGATCACTTATCTGAAATGGCGCTTCATAGTTCAACAGAGTTTTTGAGAGCTACGATTGCTGGTTGGTTCCTGAAGTAACATACGCAAATATAGTTATTAGACTTATCCAAGTGGGAGTCTGTTGGATAAGGTGTATAAGTCCATAACTTGTATGATACATACTTGACCCGGCCCGGCATGGTCCATTTGGATTGCACTTCACCCAAACGATTTATGGATAATTTTATTAGAATTGTATACTTACGATTTATTAATATATTATAAGTTATAATATATTAATATGAAGTCATGTTATTTAATTAGTTTTAGTCTTAAATTAATTATGAATTAATTTAGAGATTAAAAAGAAGACTGATTAAATTATGGGCTATTATATTTTATATAGTGTGGGCTAATATTCATTTGTTAATGGGCTAAGCTAATATGAAAGTCCATGGATGATCCATGGAGCTTTTAACCCATGGATCCTTGGAAAGGAAAAGACATGGGTTATTAGGGTTTCACCCTAACCATGCACACTATATAAAGAAGCATATGATGCAAGAAATGTGACACTAGTAGTGTGAGAATTAGTGGTGGCCGATTCCACAAGAAAGTATACTACTCTCTCAAAGTTTTCCAAGTGTTTGTGGTGATTTGTGATTCCATTTGAGGCATTCACACTATTGGTGCTTGGCTCGCAAACTCCAAACAATCAACCATCATCAAAAGGTATGTATTTCTACTAGTACTTTTATGATTCATAATCCTTATGCTATGCTAGTTAGGAAGAAACCTTGGAATTTATTATTTGCATGTATTTTAGAAGAAAACATAGATCCAAGGTTTATTAGGGTTGCATGCACACTTAGGAAGTGTTAGATTGCTCAAAACCCAACAGGACCTCGGAGAGGCTTCCTATATTTTGGGAATAAGGATAGTGAAAGAAAGAAGTAAGAGACTAACATGACTTAGTCAAAATACATACTTGGATAAAGTACTAAAGCGTTTTAGTATGGAAAACTCAAAGAATGGAGAACTACAGATACAAAGTAATGCCAAATTGAGTAAGACTCAAAGTCTGAGTACCGAAGCTGAGATAGCTGAGATGAGCCGAGTACCCTACGCTTCCGCGGTTGGCTCAATCATGTATGCTATGACTTGTACTCTCCCTGATGTGGCCTTTTCTTTGAGTATAGTCAATAGATATCAAGGGAACCCTGGCAGAGCTCATTGGATTGCAGTAAAGAATATACTTATGTACCTTCAGAGGACCAAGGAATGGTTTCTAGTCCTTGGAGGCAGTGATGACTTAAAGGTGCTAGGGTATAGTGACGCAAGATTCCAGACTGACAGGGACAACTACAGTTCGCAGTCGGGCTGGGTCTTTACCCTTAATGGTGGAGCAGTGACTTGGAAATGTTCCAAAACAAGAAACAGTAGCTGATTTAATGTGCGAATCAGAGTACGTTGCAGCGAGCGAAGCGTCAAACGAGGCGATGGTTGAAGAACCTAATTGGTGATCTTGGAGTTGTGCCTGTCATAAATGAGCCTATGGAAATTTTATGTGATAATGAGGGAGCGGTTGCCTTAACAAAGGAACCGAGGGATCATGGTAGATCTCGGCATATCGACATAAAATATCACTTTATTAGACATCGAGTAGAAGAAGGACACCTCGTAGTAAAGCGGGTATCGTTAGAAGATAACCCAGCAGATCCACTTACGAAGGGACTGAGCAAGGTTAAGCATTTGCAGCACACTAGGAGCATTGGGCTGAAAGACGATATTAGTATAGATTAGATAGTTTTGGAAACATGTAATAGATAAAAGTAATTGACATTTGATGATTAAATAAAGGAGTATTATTTATGAGTAAAGCTACTGTCTTATGTTAATTGTTTAACTATTGCTTCACTTTTCATGTTTTGACTTCCTGAATAATTGAGTTATTAAGAATAATCGAATTGTTCGAATGGTCCACAATCGTTCATATGTTGGAAGTAGGTATGCATGAAGATTATCATGAATTGGTGTGTAGATTGTCTAAAAGGGTATTAGACATAGCAAAGGGTTGCTTCAACATTCGTGAATGCTTATGAACAAGTTTTAAGCATTGGAATAAACCCGCACTTGCTGGAATCACATTATGGAATGTGACACAAGTGATCGCAAGACGATGATATCATATGGTCTTTAAACCAAGATATATGGTTTATTGTTTATTAATTGGTTGTGCATTGATAATGCGAAACCACATAAGTAAATTGATGTTATAAAACGCATTATTGTGTATAGTTGATTAGTATATAGTAAATGCATATAAGTCGAAGTTTATCTGTTACTTTTATCCTAAGAGGGCAAAAGCGATATCAGGGCCCCTCGATGATTTGATTTGACTTATGTGCCGGGCCCGGTCAGGACTGAATTGATGTGTTCAATTAAGTTCCATGTCAAATGAATCTGAGATCGAGAAACCAACTGCTGGACAATAAGTTCCATGAGATTGTCTGCATAATATCTAAACAGAGGACTGTACGATCCTTTATCTAAAGGACATGATACTGATAAGATCAGAGTTTGACAGTGTCTTTTAGAGCTACGATTGCTAATCGGATTGTGTTTGCATATATAGTTACTAGACTTATCCAAGTAGGAGACTGTTGGATTAGTTTCTAAGGCTGTAACTATATTTGGTAAGTACTTGACCCGGTTATGCATGGTCCTTTTGGGTTGCCTTTACCATAACAACTTGATAGGATGATTTGTTAAGAGAGAAGAGATATTATTAGGTGTTGTTTGTTTTTTGGTCCACTGATCTTCCTGACCTCTTCTGTCTGCACGGCGCAGACCACGTGCAGACATTAGCACTCGCAGATTGTTTGTTTTTTTGAAGACTGTAGACCTAAAAATGTCTGCGCACCCTCTTCTTGGCGCAGACGTGGACCAGAGTCTTCTAACATCTTCAGACATCTTCTAGCCTAAAAAAACACATACATATTTTTGTTTTTTTGAATTTATATTTATTCAAACTTTATTGGTGATAAACAATTTGAAAAAAAAAGTTCGACGAGACAAACATGATATTTTTGACAAATTTATAAATAAAAGTTTATTACAAAAATGGTCATTGAAGTTGTTATATATATATATATATATATATATATATATATATATATATATATATATATATATATATATATATATATATATATATATATTCTCATATTTTTTGTGCCAAATTTTATAAAATATTATTTAATAAAGCATCGTTAATTTCTTAAAAAAAATAACTATGGCACATTTTTTTATTAATTTAATTAAAAAAATCGATGTTTTTTTTTCATTCATTTATATATTAAATTCTTTAATTCCTAATTATAATGTTTAGGCATAATTTTGCGACCAAAATTGTTAGTTTTTATCAAATATATACGTAATTTTGTATCATTTTTATTTTCACTTTTTATACAATAATACATAAAAGTTGATTTAGATGTGTTAATTATTTATAACAAAGTCATAAATATAATTAAGAAAATCACTTCGTAGTTTAAAAAAATCAGTTTTCTTAGATTTGAGTTTATTTTAATAACATGCAGATGTTAAAAAAACAAACAGTCTTCTTTTTTCAGACTGCAGAAGTTTGGTCCACTTCTTCTGCTGCAGAGGTTTACAGATGTGGTCCGCAGACTGCAGACATTTTGTCTCAGAAAAAACAAACAGCACCTTAATATATATTTTGAGAATAATATAATAATGTTATTTGATTAATATAAGTCATATATTAATTGAGAATTAATTTGGTGACTTAAAGGGGTTAAATGAAAAAAGGGGCACAAATTGTCAAGTGTATGATAGTTTTGTTTTGGGCTATGTATCCTTATGGATATAAGGGTGGATGAATTTTAGGGTTTGGAGACCATAAAATCGTCCAAGACTAATATCTAGGAGGATCTTGGATTGCTTAGGGCCTAAGTTATTCAGGTTAAAGGTGAAACCCTAGTAGCTCATAGTATAAATAGATCCCTTGGGTGAGGGAAATCGGCACTCATGCAAGGCAAGGAACCCTAGGGCCGATTTTTCACCCTTCTCTCTCTCTCTCTCTCTCTCTCAAGATCATTCTCTTGCTAGTTGGTGTTTGTAAGCCATTAGAGGAGTGACAATTATGACTCTAACCTCCAAGAAGAAGAAGTATCAAGCAATTAATCCAAGGTATTGTTCTAGATACAAATTCCTATGATTAGATTCAATTGTTTACTTTAGATCTAGTATTGTAAGTCTTAGATACAATGCATGTTCAATTAGAGAAACCTAGATCCAAGAAATTAGGGTTTGCATGTGCACATAGGAATGTTCTTATGGGTCAAACCCATCACTGACTTGTCGAGTAGAAGGCAATTTGGACGCGGGGTTTAAATGAGTTACTCAAAGAGTCATAACCTGGAATCGACGAGTAGGACATGCTAGATGAAACCCTAATCTTTAGGGTTTTCACCGTATTTAAGCATCATATCTGGCCTCCTTTCCAGCCTCCATCATCACGAAATCCTATTATCAAAAACCTAATTCCCCATAAGTGATCTTGAACTATTTATTGTCATTCTGAGTGTTATATTGTGCCTTTTGAAGCTTGTGGAAGAAGTAAAAGATTGAAGACTCATGAGGGAAGCAGTAGATCCAGGAAATACACCTCTTTTTCTACATTTTGTGGTAATCAAGCTTTCAACTAAATCATTCTTCTCTTAGATCTAGTTATCTCCATATTATGAAAGTTTTGGGTCAAGAACCTTGGTGCTTGGGGTTAGGACGTCCGAAGTGAGTTATATCTTAGATCTAGGATCGAGAAAGGGTTCCATGGCATAAAGGTGCAAACTTTATAACCATGCAAGCATATAAGCAAGTTTATGGTCTTTTTAGCCCTAAAAGACCATGCATCGAAGGAAAGTTTGGAACTTTATGTGTCCAACCGATGTTAAAACCCTAGATATAAGTTTGAATGTGTGGATTTGAGATTATATGGTCTTTTGGACTAGATCCATGTCATATAGGAATTAGGGTTTTGTCTAAACCCTTTTAGGAGGGTTATGAATGGGTAAAGTTGGATACTTTACCCATAGAAAGGCCTTTCCAGTGGGAAAACGAGCTAAGGACCATGGATATAGATGATAGGGGCTTAATCTGTTAAGATGGCCAAACAGACAGAAGGACTCGTGGAGTCCATAAGAGAACTTGTTGAGTCGTATCGTGTTGTTCTGATTTCAGTTAGTAGAACCGGATGAGTCTGTAGAAGGACTCGATGAGTAGATGAGCCAAGTCGTGACTAAGCAGCCCGATAGAACTCGACGAGTCGGTGGAATGACTCGGCAATTTGAGTCGCGTTTTTAGGATTTCTGAGTTATAGAACTCGATGAGTTGAAAGGTTGACTCGGCGAGTTAGTAAACCTAGAATGTTGACTTTGACCAGAGTGTTGACTTTAACCAGGGGTAAAATGGTCTTTTACCCTGTGAAGAGTTATCAGTTTTTGATTAAGTGTTATTATTGAATTTATAGGCGGAGAGTCGTCGGGCAATAGACAGGGATTCCTCACTCGAGTTCAACATTCCGTTTGAGATGTGAATATTCTCCTATAGGAACTAGTCTAAGGCACCAAGGCATACCCGTTTATGTGTGGTTGTATGTGTCGGAGTTAGCCTGATGTAGGTATTATGTTCATGACTTCGGTCTGAGGTCAGGCAGGGCGCAATGTAGTTAGTATGCTTGATGTCTTCGTGATTCTTGCATTTGTATGATTATGTGTTTTGGAGTTTGGTCCGATGTCGGGGCAAGCTCGAGGAATGCTAGCTTTCTTGTTATGCTTATGTCTGTGTTTATGCTTATGTTATGCTTATGATATGAATATCGGAATTTGGTGTGATGTCGGGCAGGGCCCAACGCAGTGGGTAGGCCCAAGTTATGCTGGACCTCGGTCCAATGCTGGCCGGGCCCAATGCAGTGGGCGAGGCCCAATACGTGATTATGTGTTTAATATATGGTAGCATGGGGGGACTCACTAAGCTTTGTGCTTACAATTTTCAGTTTTGGTTTTAGGTACTTCCGGTAGAAAAGGGAAGGGCTCGGGATGATCACATGGCACACACCACATATTTAGCTTGGGATTGTTTTAGAATCCGATGATTACCTATATGATTTTGATACAGTCTTGACATGATGTTTTGAGATACATGATTTTTTATTTTTATTATGATGATGGATGATTTATGATTTTATTAATGATTTAAAAACAAATTTTTTGGCTTGCATTTTTGGGATGTTTCAAGTTGGTATCAGAGCCTTGGTTTGAAGGATTCGGGCATACTCTCGGGTGTGTCTGAACTCAAACTAAGGGATTAGTATGAAAATTTTCAAAAGAAAATCATTTGTATAAAAAGATAACTTTGAAAATTTTTTTTTAGAAAAAGCAAAAGAATTTTAAAAAAAGAGAAAAGTGTGTGGTGCATGCAATTAGTCGAGTTCAAGTAAGTACTCCCAAATTACCCATACAAGTTTATGTTATGTTATATTTATCAGCTTATGAGAACTGCATGCTAGTTTAGGACTATGGATCTAGGAAAGATGCCTTATGTGCCTATTATATGTGTATCAGCTTATGATAATTGCATGCTTGTTAGGACTAAGGATCTAGGAAGGATGCCTTATTTTCTTGTTATATTTATCTCAAATTTATGAACTGCATGCTAGTATAGGTTAGTCAGGGATAGCTTGAGAGAGATATGTTTGACTATGTTTACTCGATGCTCGAATGTTGCTTCCTTTGTGCTTTTAGGAGCTCTTGTTATCTTTTATTAACTAGTAAGTTAATATGTTACGTTACATATTGCAAGGATTAAATAATTTGAGAAGGTTAGGTCTAGCTCTATTGTGCAACTCTTGTTTGAGTTCAACCGTTGTAGGGTAGTATCTCTCATTCAAAGAATTATCTAGTCTTAGTGATATGTAATAGTATTTACGCGCTTCTTAGAAAAAGGTAGCAGGGACTTCTTATGCAGCTGATAGTGGAGAGTGGGTTGGTGGTTACCCTAGGGCAAGCCTAGGAAGAGTTTAGTATAGGATCAACCATAGTACTAGAAGGGACTTGGTGGAGTCAAGGCAATCCTACCACCTTGAGGATTACAGACGGCTGTCAGGGTTGAGCTGAGGCGCCGGTGGCCAAGAGCAGAGTCTTCCAGTTGATAGCAGAGGAGGCATGAGCAGCTCCTGATGTAGTTACGGGTATGTATCATCTCCATTATATCTTTATTATTTCTGATTATTACTCTTGTTTATGTGTTTTGTTATAGGATCATTCTTAGTGAACAACATATCAGATTTGGTACTGCTTGATTCGGGGGCTACCCGATCCTTTGTGTCGCTCACACTTAACAAGCGATTTAGTAGAGCTCTGGGGGAGCTGGACTGCCTACTAGATGTAGAGATAGCAGATGATATGACCGACAGGGTCGTGAGGGTTCACAGAGGATGTATGCTACGGTTATTCGATCAACAATTTTTAGTGGATCTGGTTCCTATTCCACTACGAGGGAATAAGATTAGAGTTGGTATGGAATGGTTGAGCCACAATGAGTCGGTGATCGATTATGAGCACTAGTGAGGGTTCATCCTTCTAGTGGGAGAGAGCTAGTGATTCAGGGTGAGAGGCCACATTGCAGACCAATTCTTTGTTCAGCAATGAGAGCGAGGCGCCACCTTCATCGGGATTGTGTCGGATACGTCGCCTATGTCATGGATACCTGGGATAAGGGTAAGGCGACAATTAATGATGTACCGGTAGTGTGAGAGTACCCGGACATATTCCTGGAGGATCTACCTGGGATACCTCTGGAGAGACAGGTTGAGTTTAGGATTCACCTGGTCCGTGGTGTGACTCCGATAGCCAATGCACCATATCGGTTGGCTCCTCCGAAGATGCAGTAGTTGTCTACGCAGCTTCAAGAGCTACTAGATAAGGGTTTTATCAGGCCGAGCAGTTCGCCATGGGGAGCCCCGATCCTATTTTTGAAGAAGAAGGACGAGTCACATCGCATGTGCATAGACTACCGGGAGCTGAACAACACAACGGTGAAGATCTGTTACACAGTTTTGAAGATAGATGATTTGTTCGACCAGCTTCAGAGAGCATCATGGTTCTCCAAGATTGATCTATGGTCAGGGTATCACTAGATGCGAGTCAGAGAAGATGATGTGCCGAAAATAGCTTTTATGACTCACTATGGTCATTATGAGTTTGTGGTGATGCCATTTGGGCTCACCAATGCTCCAACCGCGTTTATGGACCTCATGAACCGAGTATGGAGACCAATGCTAAATTGGTCTGTAATAGTTTTCATTTATGAAATCTTGGTTTACTCCAAGACTCAGGAGCAGCATGACGAGCACCTGAAGGAGGTGCTGGAGACACTAAGGATGGAGAGGCTTTTTGCAAAGTTCTCTAAGTGTGAGTTTTGGTTGTGCGAGGTGCAATTCCTTGGGCATCTCGTCAACCAGAAGAGTATTATGGTTGATCTGGCCAAGATAGAGGCCGTGATGCAATGGGAGATTTCGAGGTCTCCAACTATGATTCGGAGTTTCCTAGGTCTAGCAGGTTATTACAGAAGATTTATTCAGGACATCTCCAAGATCGCAGTTCCATTGACCAGGCTGACCATGAATTCGGGGGTTTTTTGTTGGGGACCTGACCAGCAGGCATCCTTTGAGACGCTCAGACAACGGTTATGCGAGGCACCAATTATCACTCTTCCAGAGGATATAGATGACTTCGTAGTCTACTGTGATGCTTCAATCATAGGCTTGGGAGCAATGTTGATGCAGTGAGGGCATGTGATAGCTTATGCCTCGAAACAGCGGAAGCCTCATGAGGCTAACTATCTGACACACGATTTAGAGTTGGGGGCAGTAGTGTTCGACCTCAAGATTTGGCGGCATTAGCTCTATGGGCTCCGGTGTACCATTTATACAGATCGCAAAAGTTTGAGGTACCTCATGGATTAGCTGAATGTGAACACGAGGCAGCGTCGGTGGTTAGATGTGGTGAAGGACTTTGATTGTCAGATTCTTTAACACCTGACCAAGGTCAACGTAGTGGCCGATTCCCTGAGCCGCAAGGCGATAGCGACCCCGATATGAGACATCTGTCAGAGGATGATAGTGATTACTCCATTACTGGAGCAGATCCGGGAAGCGCAGGTCGAGGGCCTGAAGGAAGAACGTCGTGTGAGCAGATTGTAGGTGGGGTGACCTCGTTTGATTATGATAGTTGGGGGTTGCTGACCCTATATGGAAGGGTCCTGGGTACCGTACTGGAGCGGAGTACGACATGTATTGATGGATGAGGCCCACAAATCCAGGTTCTCCATCCATCAAAAGGCGACAAAGATGTACAGAGATCTTCGACCCGATTACTGGTAGCCCTACATGAAGCAGGACATAGCTTGGTATGTGGAGAGATGCCTGACATGCAGGAAGGTCAAGGAAGAGCACCAGAGACTGCATGGAAAGATGCAGCCATTAGACATTCCCGTGTGGAAATGGGAGTATTTCACCATGGATTTTATTACTAAGCTTCCCAGGACCGCACATGGGGTCGATTCGATATGGGTCATCGCGGATCGGTTGACCAAGAGTGCCCATTTTATACTGATCCAGGAAAGCATCTCGGACAAGAAGCTAGCCAATATTTATGTGCGAGAGATAGTGGCACGTAATGGAGTGCCTGTCTCGGTGGTGTCAAACCGAGACGTCCATTTCACTTCCAGATTTTGGAAGCGGTTTCACGAGGAGATGGGTACTCGTCTCCACTTCATCATCGCTTTCCAAGAGCGAGAGAACAATTCAGACTCTCGAGGAAATGCTTCGTGCATGTGTTTTGGATTTCGGTGACAGCTGGGATACGTATCTTCTGTTAGCGGAATTTTCGTATAACAACAACTACCATGCTAGTATAATTGGGCCTCCCTTCGAGATGTTCTACGGGAGGAAGTGTAGGACCCCAATTTTTTGGAGTGTGGTCGATTAGAGGGTCATGGTGAGTACGGAGGTGGTACTCAAGACCACAAAGCGGATCCAACAGGTCCAGAGCAGGCTCCAGACTGCTCAGATTCAGCAGAAGAGCTACGCCGACAAGAGGCGTTTAGACTTAGTGTTCCAGGTGGGAGACATGGTCCTTCTTAAGGTGTCACCCTGGAAGGGTGTTTTCAGGTTTCTGAAGTGTGGCAAGTTGGGCCCGAGGTTTATCGATCCGTTTAGGGTTTTAACTCAGGTGGGTCGGGTTGCTTGGCAGTTAGATCTTCCAGAAGAGCTCAGCAAGATTCATAGCACTTTCCAGGTTTGTCACTTGCAACAATGCTTAGTGGATGGTTCAACAGTGGTACTCCTTGAGGATATCCAGGTTGATGATAGCCTGAACTGCATTGAGAGACTAATGGCGATTCTAGATCGCAAGACAAAGGAGCTAAGGAACAAGAGGGTTGAGTTACTTGAGGTGCAGTGGTAGCACCGCTAGGGTTCAGAGTGGACATGGGAGCCCAAGGAGGCGATGAGGGAGCACTACCTGGAGTTGTTTTCATATGCAACAAACTGCGAGGATGAAGTCTAAGACAAGTGGTGGAGAATTGTAACTTCTGGTTCCCTGGTACACGTTTAATTAAATATATATATTCATTTTGAAAGAAGGACTCGATGAGTCAGTAGCCCTGACTTGTCGAGTAGAAGGCAGTTTGGACGCGGGGTTTAAATGAGTTACTCGACGAGTCATAGCCTGGTCTCTATGAGTAGGACATGCTAGATGAAACCCTAATCTTTAGGATTTGCACCTTATTTAAGCATCATATCTGGCCTCCTTTCCAACCTCCATCATCTCCAAAACCTATTATTAAAACCTTCATTTTCCATAAGTGATCTTAAGCTATTTCTTGACATTTTGAGTGTTATATTCTTCCTTTCGAAGCTTGCGGAAGAAGTAGAATATTGAAGACTCAAGAGGGAAGGAGTAGATCCAGGAACTACACTTTATTTGCCACATGTTCTGGTAATAAAGCTTCCAAATTGATCATTCTTCTCTTAGATCTAGTTATCTCCATATTATGAAAGTTTTGGGTCACGAAACTTGGTCCTTGGGGTTGGGACGTTCCAAGTGACTTATATCTCTGATCTAGGATCTAGACACGGTTCCATGGCATGAAGGTGCAAACTTTATGTGTCACACCCCCAAACCGAAATGGTGGAAGCGTTCGGTAGTGGAGGACGTCATGCTCATTATCATAATAAATATATAATAGTAAAACAAGCAATCACAACCATTGTATAAATATTAAACTGTTTACATTGTATTTGATACACAAAAGATTTACTCCAAAACTAAATAACAAAACAAAGACATGAACCCACTACGCTCCATCTTCCGAATCCCAGTACGTGTACCTATCTACTAGTTTCCTGAGAATACAAGTGATTTTTAAAGAGAGTATCAACATTTAAGTTGGTGATTCCATAAGTATTTTGTTTTAGAAATCATGCATTTTGTTCCTCAAGAAAATCAAAAATTTCCTCATGTAATCTATTGTAAAAAATGTGATCCAAAAAAGGTCCCTTATACAATCACTTAGTAGATACAAGTTATATACAATATAGATGGAACAAACAGTCGATTTTGTGGTTCTGCCCTAAGCCCACAACCAAACACGAAATAGGAAATGAGGCGGAGTCCACACATTCCACTGTTTGTCGGATCTACATTGTTTGTAACCCTGGCACATATACTAAGTAATCACATACTTTAACATTGATGGTCCTTTATAAGTTTAATCTACATTATACTTAGAAAGTAATGTAAAACTGATGCATTTGCATGAACTCTATCGTATATGTATGTACTTAGTTAATGTTCCATCCGAAAAGTATGTTATAGTAATAGAAATATAGTGTGCAGTACTTGTATGTTATGACCTGACCCATAGCTGTTTCCCCTTATGGTTTCTTAATATATACATGTTCTATATATGACTAAGATCGAATAGATAGTAGAATGGGTGAATCCTCTCTTAGCCCACAACCAAACAAGGAACATGAAATGAAGCGGAAAGCATAGATTCTAATATCTATCGGATCCTATTGATAGATAATACTGATTTATGAACCAAGGAATCATAAGGGAAGTTTTATTGGCCCCCTTCAAACTGTTTGTTCATGTTACTAGAAAAGTTATGTAATGTAGTTCTATTGTTTAGTAAAACCACTAGAAGTTAAGAAATCCAGTAATCTAAACGCCTTAGTTGATACAATTGTGAGTTCATATTACCATACTTAATTTGACTAGTATGAAACATGACGTATTGTAGACATCGAAAAAGAAATGTCATTTGTCACCCGTAGACATGCAAGTCCCAATGTAGCTAACAACAAGGTGAGGGATTTTCAGTCCCATATAGATCTATACACAAACGCACGCTTTACCTCCAGGAGACTCTGATAATAATTTGTAAGACTTATAAACCTATACCATGGATGGTACAAGAAGAAATACCTCACAAATCAGTATAACTAGACATGGAGAGAATACATATGTCCTTTTGTGCTTTGAAAATGTATGGATTACGTTGTACTAGTAATGTACAATAATTATACTTTAAATACTTGTGTTAGTATGATGTTCATGACTTAGTAAAATAGAATTAGTTTTCCCTAAACTATACCTATTATAGTTTGCTAGTATGTTCTTTATGACAATAGAATCTTAGCGATTTAACAGTTTATATAACATATGAAATACTTTTTAGAATGATACCTATTACTCAACATGTTTACAAAAAGAGGCAAAGCTTTATTTAAATAATTTTCATGTTCATTATATATATATATATATATATATATATATATATATATAAACACATAAATAATTGAGATTAAATGGATAGTCGGACAGATGGTTCCAACCGTAGTCCACAACCAGAAAAGGAACAGGAGATAAAGTGGATAACATCAATTCTAAGTCAGCTGAATCCTAATTATATATTTTTGTATCTATAAACATGTTTTTCAGAATTTATAAAAGAATAAAACAATTTATGTAGTTTGAAAACACTTTTTAAAATAGTTATATCAGTTGAAATAGCTTGAAAAGATCTTAAACTATTTCTAAATTATTAAAATGATAACACAAGATTTCCTTGTGTTTTTACTTGTACCCTCCCCTAAAAAGAATATAAAAGCATTTAAAACTTTAATTTGTATGGGTATGAACTCACCTTGTGCGAGTGATTTGATTGAAGATTGGAATAAGGATGTTATACTCTTGAACGAAGTCCCGTAGCACAAACGAGTCCTAAATTACATATAACGATACATATAGGCATGAAATTAGTGAGTCTAACCACAAAGGTGTTTATGAAACAACCTATGATGCAAGAACAACTCACCAAAATAGTGTTAGAAGCAAGTTAGGAGGCTGAAATGGAGTTCATGGCCCTATGGAATGATCACGGACCAATAACACTTGCGTGTTCACGGCCCAACAAGAAGGGTTCACGGCCGTGAGAAAGGTCCACGGACCTATGAAGGGTTCACGACCCAAAGATGTGAAGAACACTTGAAGATCTTATTGTTTGGTAAGTGTTTGAAGACCCTTTGTTGTATTCCAAGAAGATACAAAAGAAAAGGGAGGTTTAAGGGAAGAAAATAGTGTTCTTGAGGATGATACTTATGAGAGAAAGGGATGTTTGTGGCCAAGAGATGAAGAAATGAGCATAAAAATCCAACACTTCATATATAGGGTCTAGTTCACGACCAAGGGAGGGTTCACGGTCCGAGGTTAATGGCTCAGAGTTCACGGCTTCGGAGGCTCACGACTCGGAGTTCTCGGCTTCGGAGGTTCACGACTGCTAGGGTTTTGTGGTCCATGCGAGGGTTATCGATTCTTAAGGATTTTCCCTCCAAACTATAACATACTAGTTACAAGGCTTCAATACTTATAATCCAATAATCCATCAAATTTTAACATAATAAAAGGAATAAGTTTGACCAAAGCTGACTTTTATAAGAATAAAATTTTCAGGTTGTGACATCATCCCCCCATTAGATGGAGTTTCCTCCTGAAATTGGCTTTCTTAGCAGGGCTCCTGGGGTCGTGGTCCTCTAAATGGTAGAATATCCACTGGTAGATGTGGGCAACCTTGCCCTGAAGTTCATGATAGGATTTACACCTAGTCCATCTATCCTTACCTGGTGTATACAAGTCGTATATAATTAAGATTGGTAGGATGGTCGAATGTGTGACTTTGCCCAGGGTCGACAACCAAACAAGGAATAGGAGATAGGGCGGAAGCACACATTCTTAGTCCGCAGAATCTTAATTATATACTACTCTCGCGTATACACTTAGTAGTGAGAGGTTAACCGCATTCATCCATAGCCTTTGTGCTTAAACTTGACCTGTTGGACGAGTGGTAGTTCTGGAAGCTTTGCTGAGTATTCATTGAAAAGGTTTCGGAAGGCAACGCAATCCTTGCATGAGTACTTCGGGGTCTAGAATGTGAGAGACGGTTCTAAAGCCTATGTCGGGTTTGTCGTTACGAATGACGAGGATTTTGCTAGTCGGTCGGTTACGGCGAAAAGTTTTTGGAGCACATGAAATTGGTACGGTGAGGACCATGCCAATCCATTACGAATGGCAATGTTGGAACTCCTTATAGAGAAAAATGTTACGCCGATTTGAAAGGAACGTTTGTTAGAGCGATATTTCATTATTTGGGTACTCGATAGTGCGTTTTGTGTATACCTTCTAGCGCTTTCTCGATATTACCACTGCCACAAAATGTACCGTAATAAGTGAGTACTAGCAGTGAATGTGATTTGATAACTACTGACGATACTTTATATTATGACCCTTCTCGGTACCTCTATGATCATTTGGTATATACAAGTTATGTATAATTAAGATGAATAAGACAGTCGACTGAGTGACTTTGCTTTAAATCCATAACCAGACAAGGAACAAAAAATGAGGTGGAATCACTCACTCTAAGCCTACAAAATCTTAGTTATACGTAACTCTGATGTACATACTAAGCCATCATAGCTCACCTGTACCGATATTTAGTGTTCTTATGAATGTTGTGACTTGCTCGGACGAGTGAGTTATTTATATCTACTTTTTAAAATTTCCCCAAATTTTAATATTAATATAAATTTAAATCTTTAATGTAATTTGATTTAGAAGACGTACCGCTTCTCACTGGTGGTTTCGGGGCAGTCTCTCCTACGGTGATCATCAATATTCACCCTTGCCCGCCCGAGTTCTTCGTTATTGGGCAATCCGTCACACCCCAAAACCATGAACGACGGAAACGTTCTGGGGCAGAGGACGTCATGTACAGTGTCACAACAATGAAAAGTGGTAAACAAGCAACAACATCATCCATTGCATTAATAATATAATTTTAATACAAGTGTGTTCTGTCAAATTATGATAAACACTAAAGTATAAATCAAAATGAAAGATGATTCATGAACGAGCAGCATCTTCTCTAAAACTTGCATCGGTACCTGTCTACTGTTGACCTGAGGATACAAGTTATTTTGAAAGAGAGTATCAGCTTTAAAGCTGGTGAGATCATAAGTATTTTAGTGTCTGAATTTGTATGTAAGTATTTGTACGTATATGAAATGTAAGTATTTGTACGTCTATGAAATGTAAGTATTTGTATGTACATGAACCGTAAGTATTTGAAAACGTTTCGAACATCCTAGAAAACCATATGTTTCCTACTAAAACTATCCTTCTACCAACGCATCTAGTATCAGAGTGTGTGTCTCTTGTAAGAGTGTGCATTTTCCCAAATCCGACTATCGTTAACCAAAATATAGCTTCTACCTTACCGTGAATCGTGTGAATGTTCACGAAGTGAATGTAATGGGAAAATGAAATAGTACTATGGTGTAGTATAAAATAACTACAACCATACTAACTACCTTAAATCTATTGTAGTCTAGTAAGTATTGTAGTATTTGTAATAAGTGACTACTTTTGTACTAATTCTGCCATATTTGAGGGATAAGGCATAATGTGATGGCTAGATCCCAAGCTACATGCTCCCATGTCAAAGAGATTTTGGGATCCATACACGATCCCTGCATGATTGCAAGCCGCGAACATCCACATTACTATGATCATGTATACCCAATATAACTATCACAATGCGTTGTGATTCATTGGTATAGTTAGATCCTAAAATCGTTCCATGCTATAGATGTCTGTTCTATTATCATATATGTAAACGCACTCATGTAAACGTATCTATGTAACGTACTCATGTAAGAGTAATCATGTAAACATATCTATGTAATAGTATAGTAGTGTGCTGTGTGTACTAGCTGTAATGTGTGTTCTCTCTCTATCTAGCATGTATAGTGTACTAGCTGTAGTATGTCTTCTCTCTCTCTATCTAGCATGTATAGACTCATGAATGAACTGAATCGTTGTATGATATCGTGTTCTAATAATAGTTCTAGTATCTTCCTAAACTACCCATATGGTAGCTTACTAGTAAGGTAATTGGTACATATGAACATGGAAGTATACCCTTGCTACCCAAGGATGTTGAACTGACTGGAAGAACCTTTATGACTATATATGTACACATGATACATAACTAATATTTAAACGACCCTCGGACGGATACCCGATACCTTACCAGACCACATCCCAACGGGGAAAAGGAAATAAAGTGGCTAACCTTCCTAAGTCCTTTAAACATTTCTTATATAACTATACATACATAGGCATTCAATTGACAATATAAAAGCATAAAATAAGTTTTGTAAAACCTTTGAACATGATTACTATCTAAGAACAGATCGACTTGATGTCAGTCTATAAAATGGGTTGAGAGTATTTGTTTGATAAAACCGTTTAAGTATGAGGAAACGTTTGTTTGAAATACAATTGTAAATGAGTTTTAAATGAAACATACAGCGTAAAATCAAGAGTTTAATAAGGTGGTTTAAACATATAAAATGTTTATGAAAAATTATTTGAAGAAATCCATTTGCTAAAACGGTTAACATAGAGTAAATCCATTTGTATGTTAGTTATTAATCACATGCAATTGATATAATAACTAACATGATTCAACTTGTATCCCCCCATAAAACATTTAAAAACGTTTGAAAACATTTAAAGGTTAATTCAAGGGGTATGAACTCACTTGTAGTGAGTGCTACAAATGAATTGATGATGTAGGATTGTTAGGTGTCAATTGAACTCTTGAACACACTCTATGATCCTAGTTAACATATAATAGGACATATATGTATCAAATTAGTATTTAAACAACTAATAACAAAGTCAAGATACCCTAGGACATGCTAAACACCTTTATCAAGTGTTTTAATCCCTAAGGATTGCATCTAAGTTGTTGTAGGACAAGGCTAGTGGGTTTAGGGTTCCAAAGGACACCATTCTTGAGTTTACTCTCCAAGATCATAACAACAACGAGTTTATGGTCGTAAACTCTTGATTTTACGGCCGTAAGCTCCTAAGCCTAAGTTTATTTGGTGATTTGAAGTCTTACATGTCCCTTAGAAGTATTGCTACTTGATGGCTTAGTCCTTGGAAGAGATTAGGGCACCTTTCAACTCCTTTGAGGAGTTCACGGCCCTAGAACCAAATCCCTTAGAGATAATGGTCGTAATCTCTCATGGGCATGGTGTTTTTGGTGTTTTCAAGTCCCTAACTTAACTAGGAATGAATCTAGGCTAGTGTCCAAGGCTTATGAAGAGTTAAAGCACACTTTGGCACTCCTGATTGGGGCTCACGGTCCAAGAACTTCTTGGGCCGTGAACACCTTACTCTTGGTGTTCTTGGGGTGTTTTTTAGTCCTACAGACATTAGGGTACGAGTCTAGGCTAGTTTTATTGCAAAAGGAAGGGACTAGGGCACTCTTTGGCCCTTAAAGAAGGGTTTACGGTCCAAGATCTTCTTGGGCCGTAAACTCTTTGATCTAGTGGTTTTCTTATGATTTCTTGGTTACTAGACATATATCAAGCTCTATAATACACTTAGATAGAAGTACTCACGATTTGGGACAAAAGGCCAAAGATCCGTGAGAGAGAATTTGGCTTTTCTCTAGTTGGAAATGGAACAAATGAATAAATATGGCTAAGGACCATATATATATACCTCTAGGGTTTTTGGGAAGAAAATATTTTATTCAGGCAGTGAAGTCTAATATCATAGAGGTTTGGAATAACAGAGTTACACAATACCCTAGTACATCCTCTCTCCTGATATCTCTTTAAGTGTAAATCCTGAAATACTCAAACTTATACCAAAAGTCTGAAAATTTACTGCAACTGTTCTAACTTCTATTGACTTGATATTGTTTGTACAGAATGGAAATTTCGGGTTGTCACATCATTCCCCTGTTAGAGGGAATTTCGTCCGAAAATTAGAATTTAGGTAATGAAGTATGTATGAATGATTGAGTTATGAGGTAGGAACTTCCTAATCGATTGGTTCTTGCGCTCATAAGTGAACTCGAGTCCTCGGTTGGTATCCCAATGAACCTTCACTAATGGGCGATGGCATTTGCCTCATCCGTTTGACCACTCAATCGAGGGTCATTACGGTTCTTCCACGAAGGAAAGGATCTCGTTGATCTCGATCTCGTTGAGTGGACTTACGAGAGTCCTAACGGAAAGGTACGGTTTCAAGATCGAGACGCGAAGGGTAAAGTGTATGTTATTATGCTCGCAGAGTAGGTCTAGTTTGCGAGATACAGGACCGATTCTGGTATGAATCTCGGAGGTCCGAACTATCTTGGATTTAGCTTTCCACACTTTACGAAGCGTATTAAGCCATTCCCAGAGCGAGACTTACTCAAGAATTTTGTCTCTCACTTTGAATTCCAAGGCTTCTTTTTCTTGCTTAACTTCCCAGTCAAGGTCCACCCTCTGCTGGGTCAAAGTCGTAAGGGTTTCTGTAATTTGTGAGGATTTCTGAATGGACTACGACAGTAGGTCTGCAAGACCTAGAATTTGGCAAATTTCTGTCGGCGTCTTCGGTGCCGACAAATTCCCAACGGTTTTGGATAAATTGACAGATTACTCAAGAATTTCCACATCACTACTAGTGTGTCTTTGGAATTTGACTCTTCAATTTCAAAACTCGCGTTCAGAGAACTTGGCGAAAAGTTTCTCTGAGGGTAATGTTTCCATGGTTTCCTTCTTACTAATAGAGTGGATAAGTAAATAATCAATAAAGAGAATGATGAACTGATTCAAGTAAGAATGGCGTACCCTACTCATTAAGCTCATGAATATTATATGCGTATTGGTCCTATCCGAGGGGTATCACTACAGACTCAAAGTATCTGCATCGAGTTCGTAGGGTAGTCTTCGGGACATCCTTTGCTAACACTCGAACTGGTGATATTCAGATCTCAGGTCCATTTCCTAAAGGTAATTCTTTCCTTGCGTTTTCTCAACCAATTTATCTATGCGAGGCAGAGTTAACGATTTCTACTGAAAATATTGACGGAGTCCCCGATAGTTGAGGTACATAAGATACCATCCGTGTACTTCTGGAAGAATAAGACTGGAGCTCTCCTAGGTGAGAAGCCTGGTCTTCTAATTCTATTGCTGAGTAGTTCGCTTGGTTGTCCGAATTGTTCTTGTATTTCTGTAGATGATTAGTCTGTAGGGCGATCTGGTTACAGGAGTCGTACTGGGTTCTAAGTTTGTTCACATGATGATCCGATTACTCGTAGTCTTGGGCAGTCTCTGTCCTGAAGTTCATATTAGAATTCATACCTGGTTCAACGATCACAATCTCGTGTATACGAGTCGTATATAATTAAGATTGAAAAAATAGTCGAATAAATGATTCTTCTTTACGTTCACATCCCAACGAGGAAAAGAAGTTAAAGTGGAATCATCAATTCTAAACCTGTAGAACCTTGATTATATATCACCCCTATGTATACATTCTTCAGTGATAGATCAACCGTATGGATCCTTGGATTGAACTTGACGCAGTGTACGAGTGCTACTTCGGGGATTTCTTCGGAAAGGAAAAGAAACATGAGGTACTCCATGCATGAGTACTTCGGTGTTTTTATATGACGGCTTCGCTGGAAAGGCGATTTCGGAGAAAGAGATGTACGTATGAAGCTAGTATTGTGCAGATCAAATTAAATCTAGTCGTATGATAATATCGGACTCGCTTGAAAAATAAAGACATTAGACATGATCATAAAGGCGTTACCGACAAACCAACAGTGCAATTTTTAACAGAGTTTCAGCACTTTATACTTATTACAAGACTATTGCTGCCAACAAGGTATACTACAAAAGACAAGTATACGCAGCATGAGCATCCCTTTACTGACGGGATCTCGCAAAAGATAGGACTCTAGTTGCTCTAGTTTTGGATGGTTTATAAGTCTGTTACAATGAAGCGCCTTAATTACATTAATCGTGGGTCCGAAGTAGGTTCTCCTGCAGCTGTGATCCTAAGAATCTTCCCATCTGTGCCTGAGCTCTTTGTTATTGGACAGTCCTTTTTGAGATGTCCCATCTCTCCACATAAATGACATATCTGGATAGTGCCAGCATCGGTAGTGGAAGTGAAGTGTCGAATAGGAGTTATGGGGACCCGATTGCTTTTGTTGATCTTCTCTTTTGGACAATTTATGTAATAGTGCCCTGCCTCACCACAACTACAACAAACTAGGCTTGCTCCAGTGGTGGAGGTAGTTCTATAGAAACGAGCAATGTGCCCCATCTTGTTGGAATTATTGCATTGTCATACTCGGCAAATTCCCTTGTGGTGATAGTTGCACCGGTCGCACTTCGGGAGTGTTGTTGCATGGAAATTCTCTGAAATTGCTTACGTGCCACTTGTTCTTGTCGTTTTTGTTTCTTGAACTCCGAGTTGTTGTTTTGGGCGGTGGCGACTGTTACTATTTGTTGATTTCTCGGATCGTTACCACGATCAGGATTGTCAACTCCTTTAGTAGTTTTGTTTGTGTTAACAGTGATGCGGTTTGCAAGGACAGCTGTCACGGCAGCAATCACGGCAGCTGTAACTGCGGCTTGGAAAGTAGCGGCGTCCGTAGGAAAGGCAGTGGTTTCTGTAACACGAAGGATAAGGATTTTGTGAGCGATTTCGGTTGACCCTAGGTGCACTTTGACTGTTCAGGTAAAGGTTAAAGGTATGTTCTCGAAAGTTTGAGCTACATCCCTATGATGCATTCCTAGTACGGATTGGAAGTATGTTCGCGAAGGTTTGACCTACATCCCTATGATTCAGTCCTAGTAATGAGTGGAAGTGAGTTTGTAGAACGGTCTCAAGATGTTTGTCGTTCAAGTCGAGGTATCCTTGGTTGGTGAATAACATGATCCAACCACTAAAAGAGACTTGGAAATGTCTCCGGAATTAAATTACTATAGTCCAATGTCTTGGCTAAAGCATGTTTCAGAAAGACTCGAATGAAAGTACGATGAGAGTATTTGAATAAGGAATGACACAGAAGTTAGCCGACTGCCAATATCTTTGATATTCATGATGTATAAGTTCGGGAAAATGACCTTGTAAAAGGTCTTACATCATATCCAGAGAAGATAGTCCTTGACAGCATAAAGACCTAACCAAAAGTACTTACAGTACAAGATGGTTTCATACAAAATGTCACATAGGACATAAGCACAAATACGATTCTTTAAAACAAAGGAGGAGAGTAAGGCATCACTCTTGGTGACGATCATCCCTCTGGTGAATTCTTATTTCAGCCAGTTGCCATTCCATATCGAGAAGGTATCTTTCGTACACTCTCTGGCATACTCGGAGTTCTATGACTTCGGCTTGAGTTTCAACTAATTCTTGCAGCAAGGTCTCATGGTCTCTATCAGACCTCTCACGAGCATGCTCAACGCAATTGGTGTGAAGGATATGCATTCCTCCATTGGTATCAACTTCTGCGATACGTCGTAGAGCTGTCCTGCCATGAATTTTGTTTCGGGCAACTCTACGGATCAAGATTGGTAGAACTCTGTCTGCTGAGATCCCTTCACTTACGTTGTAGAAGCTTCGTGCTCCATTAAACGGAATAGGTTGATCTTGATCTTCGCTCCATGTTTCCAAGCATTCTACCCAAGGAGGCGTCGGGCCATGAAAAGCCGGACGAGGGTTAGGATTTGGAAAGGGAGCTGTCTGGGGTAGGTTCTCAACCTCGGGTTCGGAGTTAACACCATCCAAAAGGTCTTCATCATGGTGATCATTCAAAGGGATAGGATGATCATTCTCTAGTTCATCTCCAAACCATCCAGCAATGACTTCGTTCGAAAGGTACGGATTGTCATGGGGATGTAGTCCCGCCATGTTATCTATGTGAGAATTGGGGTAAGAAAATAATTATTAGACGAACTATCTAGATAATTATTTAGAAAATCTTCATTAGTTACATCACTATTTGTGAAGTGCATACCAGTATATGTAATCGAAACAGGATAGGCCTTCGAATAAGTGACCTTAACTCCAATTTCACAAAGAATAGGGGTAAAGCAAAATTTTCATAGATTCTAAGTCTATAACATCCTAGTTACACTTAGCCTTAGTGTATCCACTTAGCAACTATCAACTTAGTAATGAAGCTCCCTTTTTAGTTCTCAAGTATGAAGTACTTATAGTAACACCAAATACCCCTATAGTATTTTAGGTTTTATGTTCTATTGTTCTCATTGTGGTATTGTTTGTAAGATTTTAGACTTGTTGCAACTACACAACTGCACTTAGGCACATGCTAGTCAACCCTCGGATAATATAGTTGATTAGGCTATATCTTCCCAGTTTTGACTATATGTCTCTAAGTCTACTTGTGATGTCCAACAATCGTAATTCTTTTGTACTGTCCTAGTGACACTGATTTTAGTATGAATGCAGGCACGTATACTTAATTAAATATTTTATTATTTAAAGTATAAAATCTTGGTCAGAGTACTTTTATCCCATTGTATTTATAGTCTGTATACATTTTATGGATTGATATACTTAATTCACTATAAACAATGCTCTGATACCAATCTGTCACACCCCAATACCATGAACGGCGGAAATGTTCTGGGGCGGAGGACGTCATGCACAGTATCACAATAATGAAAAGTAGTAAACAAGCAACAACATCATCCATTGCATTAATAATATAATTTTAATACAAGTATGTTCAGTCAAATTATGATAAGCACTAAAGTATAAATCAAAATGAAAGATGAGTCTTGAACGAGCACCATCTTCTCTAAACCTTGCATCGGTACCTGTCTACTGTTGACCTGAGGATACAAGTTATTTTGAAAGAGAGTATCAGCTTTAAAGCTGGTGAGATCATAAGTATGTAAGTATTTGTACGTATATGAAATGTAAGTATTTGTATGTACATGAACTGTAAGTATTTGAAAATGTTCGGAACATCCTAGAAAACCGTATGTTTCCTACAAAAAGTATCCTTCTACCAAGGCATCTAGTATCTGTGTGTGTGTCTCCCGTAAGAGTGTGTATTTTCCCAAATCCGAATATCCTTAACCAAAATATAGCTTCTACATTACGATGCATCATGTGAATGTTCACGAAGTGAATGTAATGGGAAAATGAAATAGTACTATGGTGTAGTATAAAATAACTATGACAATGTGTGTTCTATTATCGTATATGTAAACGCACTCATGTAAACGTATCTATGTAAACATATTCTTGTAAGCGTAATCATGTAAACGTATCTATGTAATAGTATAGTAATGTGCTGTGTGTACAAGCTGTAATGTGTGTTCTCTCTCTATCTAGCATGTATGGACTCATGAATGAACTGACTCGTTGTATGATATCGCGTTCTAGTAATAGTTCTAGTATCTTCCTAAACTACCCATATGGTAGCTTACTAGTAAGGTAATTGGTACGTATGAACATGGAAGTATACCCTTGCTACCCAAGGATGTTGAGCTGAATGGAAGAACCTTTATGACTATATATGTACACATGATACATAACTAATATTTAAACGACCCTCGGACGGATACCCGATACCTTACCAGACCACATCCCGATGGGGAAAAGGAAATAAAGCGGCTAGCCTTCCTAAGTCCTTTAAACATTTCTTATATAACTATACATACATAGGCATTCAATTGACAATATAAAAGCATAAAATAAGTTTTGTAAAACCTTTGAACATGATTACTATCTAAGAACAGATCGACTTGATGTCAGTCCATAAAATGGGTTGAGAGTATTTGATTGATAAAACAGTTTAAGTATAAGGAAACATTTGTTTGAAACACAATTGTAAATGAGTTTCAAATTAAACATACAATGTAAAATGAATAGTTTAATAAGGAGTTTAAACATATAAAACGTCTACAAAAAATCAGTTGAAGAAATCCATTTGGTAAAACCGCTAACATATAGTAAATCCATTTGTATGTTAGTTATTAATCACATGTGATTGATATAATAACTAACATGATTCAACTTGTATCCCCCCCATAAAACATTTAGAAACATTTAGAAACATTTAAAGGTTAATTCAAGGGGTATGAAGTCACTTGTAGTGAGTGGTACGGATGAACTGAAGATATAGGATTGTTAGGTGTCAAGTGATGTCTTGAACACACTCTATGATCCTAGTTAACATATAATATCACATATATTTATCAAATTAGTCTTTAAACAACTAATAAGAAAGTCAAGACACCCTAGGACATGCTAAATACCTTTATCAAGTGTTATAAGCCCTAAGGATTGCATCTAAGTTGTTGTAGGACAAGGCTAGTGGGTTTAGGGTTCCAAAGGACCCCATTCTTGAGTTTACTCTCCAAGATCAAAACAACAATGAGTTTACGGTTGTAAACTCATGAGTTTACGGTCGTAAGCTCCTAAGCCTAAGTTTATTTGGTGTTTTGAAGTCTTACATGTCCCTTAGAAGTATTGCTACTTGATGGCTTAGTCCTTGGAAGAGATCAGGGCACTTTTCAACTCCTTCGAGGAGTTCACGGCCCTAGAACCAAATCCCTTAGAGATTATGGCCGTAATCTCTCATGGGCATGGTGTTTCTGGTGTTTTCAAGTCCCTAACATAACTAGGAATGAATCTAGGCTAGTGTCCAAGGCTTATGAAGAGTTAAAGCACACTTTGGCACTCCAGGTTGGGTTTCACGGTCCAAGAACTTCTTGGGCCGTGAAAACCTTACTCTTGGTGTTCTTGGGGTGTTTTCTAGTCCTACATACATTAGTGTACGAGTCTAGGCTAGTTTTATTGCAAAAGAAAGGGACTAGGGCACTCTTTGACCCTTAAAGAAGGGTTTACGGTCCAAGATGTACTTGTGCCGTAAAATCTTTGATCTAGTGGTTTTCTTATGATTTCTTGGTTACTAGACACATATCAAGCCCTATTGTACACTTAGATAGAAATACTCACGATTTGGGACGAAAGGCCGAAGATCCGTGAGAGAGAATTTGGCTTTTCTCTAGTTGGAAATGGAACAAATGAAAAAATATGGCTAAGGACCATATATATAACTCTGGGGCTTTTGGGCAGAAAATATTTTATTCAGGCAATGAAATCTAATATCTTAGAGGTTTCGAATAACAGAGTTGCACAATACCCTAGTGCCTCCTATCTCTTGATATCTCTTTAAGTGTAAATCCTGAAATACACAAACTTATACCAAAAGTATGAAAATTTACTGCAACTCTTCTAACTTCTATTGACTTGATATTATTTGTACAGAATGGAAATTTTAGGTTGTCACACAGTCCCTATTGTAGTGAACAGTCTCACCACAACCATAACATGCCTGTTTTACTTCTACTCTGGGGACTTGGGAGATTGGTTGTGCCGGTGCCGTGCAGAATCGGCTAGTGTGTCCCTTCCTGTGACAATTAATGCACTGCGTCTCCCAACAAGCGTGGGTGTGGTGGTCGTTACACTTACTACACCTTGAGAGGGTTCCAGCATATCGACTAATAGGCGCTAGAATGGCAGGTGTTGTGGTGGCGTCTACAGTAACCACTTGTGGCTCCTGTGTGGGTTTCTGTGTTGTTCGTTCCATTCTCTTTTTCCCCGACTTTCGTTTATAGTCCCCTCCCTTTGCTGGCTCGAGAACGGGGACCACCACGCCATGGCGGACTCTGTGGTCAATGAGTCTCTGGGCCAGGCATTTTGCACTATCGAAGGTGTTTGGGTTAGATAACAGTACATTCCCTTGGATGTGGGCAGATAAACCCCAGATGTACCTCTCTATCTTTTTACTCTCCAGGGTAACCATCCCGGGGCACAGTGTTGCCATGTCGCTAAACCTGTTAGTGTAGACTACTATTTCTGAGACGACCATGGTAAGATTTCACAACTCTTGCTCGAGCTTTTGAATTTTGCCTCTTGCCCAGTATTCCTCCATCATCATCTCTCCCAGGTTCTCCCAGCCCATGGAATTTATCACTGATAAGTTCAGTGATTTAACATGGCCGTTCCACCATGTTAGGGCTCTGTCGGAGAAGGTGCATGCAACAAACTTCACTTTGCTTCCTTCTGGGCACAGACAAATTTTGAAAATTGATTATGTTTTCTCGAACCACTACATCAGAGTAATGACTCCTGCATTTCCATTAAAGGATTTGGGTTTGTAGTTCATGAAGTCCTTGTATGAACACTCCTATGGGTGTCCATGGGTAAATCCGGGGTTAGTTAGGTAGGTACCGCTACCAAATCCATTGGTACCACTTGCACGGATTTGAGTTATAGTAGCCGTTGTTGCGGCTGTTACCGCTGCTTGGAAAGCAACATGATCATTTTGTTGTGGTGGATTCTCTGTTGTGTTATTGACTATGCACCTTACAGGTCTACCGCGAGGCATCTTTTGCTAAAATGGATACAAGATGAAACGGTGATAAGTATATAGCAATGGTTATAAGTCGAATCCTAAATAACTATGTTATCCTAGTTCTTAGTGTATCCGGTTCTGACTTTCATAGGGTTCTGAAAAACAATTCATAATGGAAGACTATATAAAATAAACTTTAGGAATCAGTAGAGACTGCTCTCGAATGAATTTTTGTGAATTGCATATGTCTTACCAGTTGTTACGAAAAATGAAATAATCCTAACACATAGAGTGAGTAGTGTATTCACTAACTCACTAGGTTATTTTTAGTTATTGGTCATTAGTTCGACGCATAAGACATTTTGTTTCTTCGGCCGATCCCTTCTCGAAAACCTCCTAATGAATCTCTTCTTGCTCCTCCTTGACTCCTCTGTTGACTGCTATGATGGAGCAGGTATATCCATCTAGGTTTTTCATGCGGGAATGGGAGTGTTAAAAGAATCTATGAGATTAAGTGAAACATTATGGGGTGATCCTTACCGGTTCCTCATATAATTGCACAATATATACAAGTTGTATATAATTTAAGATTAAATAGACCTTCGAATAAGTGATCCTACTGTAAAACCACAACCAAACAAGGAACAGGAAGTAGTGCATAGATCACCAATTCTAAGTCTATAAAATCTCAATTATATAAAACCTTGGAGTATACACTCTGAAATTATAGACCTACCAAATAAGGGTCATTTAATTTTCACATAAGTTATTTATAGTGCCTAAAATACTCCTATAGATTTTAATGGTATGAACTTGGTAAGTTTTAAACATGTTGCTATCTTATTGTATCATACAATACTCCTATAGTATTTTAACTTTATGTTATATTCTAGAAATCCTTTCTATAAAGAGTTAGGTAAGTTTTAAGTCTGTTGCAACAGCACATCACTCCCAAACACATGTTGGTCATATCTCAAATAAATATAGTTGATCTGGCTATATTGATCCTATATATGATTAGATAGTTGTCCAGGTTTGACCGCAGTTGTCACACCCAAATTTTCAAATAAAATTTCACATTTTAAAAACACCTTTTCATTCATAATGGTTATAAAACATCACTGTATCACATAGTGAAATCATAACATCACATCCCAAGATCATAATATAAAAACTCCTTGTGTGTGAACTGATCGAGCTGGCGCCTTCCCATGATCCTCACTGGTACCTGAAACACATAACACAACACTGTAAGCATAAATGCTTAGTGATTTCCCCAAAATACCACACACAATATATACTAGCCACTCGAGGCTATAACTCTATTTGAATCTCTGGTCAATATGTCTCAATAGGACCCTCCTGTCCCATAACTCTGTGGGCCCTCTGGCCCTAACTCTGTGGACCTTCTGGTCCTAACTCTGAAAGCTCTGGTACATACATGGCATAAATCCCATAGAAATCACATCACACAAAAACATACAAAATACTCTGCCACATATATCTAATTACCACTCTAGGTAAAGTATAGTGAGAAGACTCACCTTGGGTAGCTTGGTAAAATCTCGAACTCTGAAAATCAGATCTAGCCTCCGCCTAATCATATGAATTAAACATTCTAAATCAATACATCCCTTAAGGCTGGCTATTCCCTCTCCTAGTACTCTCAGAAGTGTAAAAGACCATTTACCCATCTCATGGCTCAAAGACCCTAAAGTTGACCAAACCCTAAAAGTCAACAAAAGTCAACTCCCCGGGTTATGCTACGCATACCACACATGTACGTTGGGCGTACCCGGTGTCTTCACAGAAAATGGGGTGCGCGACCCCTTACAGCGTGCGTACTGGGATTACACCCAGCAAAACTCCCAGTTTTAGACTCTAAGCATTTTGGGGTCTTAAACAGTTAAGACGCACGTCCAACTTCTATATCTGACCATTTATAACCCTCTTAATCCATAAAGTCAGTGACTTTAAGCCTTTGCATGGCTGGAAAAGTCACTAACACCCAAAATACTCCACTTCCTAACACTAGAAAGCTCAATACTCAAGCATGACCTCATATCTACGACCAAGATGGAAGCATTGAGGATTTATAACACAAATACCACTGAAATGGGGCAGATCTAGGTCCATGGAGCACATTACACTCACAATGTGTCCACCTTTGGGACTTTTAACCCTAAAATGGTCCAAGTAATCATCTAACCAAATAAGGAGGAAAGTTTTGAACTTTATACCTCAAAATGCATTTCCTTCCTCTGTAGATCTCAGTTCCAAACTTGCACTTTAATCTCGAGCCTCAACAAGCTCCTCTCCTTCTTCTTCACTAACACACCAATGCACTTTTAGCTCCAAAACAATCACTCTCAAGCTAAGGACGATTGGGAGGCTCTCTTAGGGTTTTACTCACAGATATGGAGGATGATAAATGAGCCTTAGCATCCGTTATATAATGCACAAGTCCAATATTAGGGTTTGCGTCTGGACCCATTACGCCCAGCGTAACCCTGGGTACGCCCAGCGTACCTAGGTGGGTTCGCGTCCAAAATAAGTGCATGAGTACACGCAATGTACTCCTCGGTACGCCCAGCGTACTCATTTGCTACAAGAATTCTTATAAAGGACCACTTTTGACAACTTGACAAAATAATAGCTTTACCTGGATTTTGGGATGTTACAATTCTCCCCCACTTGAACCAGACTTTGCCTTCGAAGTCTCATGCCGAAAACAACTCCGGATGCTGCTCCCGCATCTCTGACTCCGGCTCCCGAGTCAGCTCAGACCCCTTCCGATGTTTCCATTGGACCTGAACTACTGGCACCTCCTTGTTCCTCGGAACCTTGACCTTCCAGCGGAAGATCGCGATCGGTCTCTCTACATAATTTAGACTCGCGTCCACCGGGATATTCTCCAATGGTACCACTTCTGACTCGTCGGCTATGCACTTCCTTAGCTGAGACACGTGTAAGGTATCATGAATATGGCTCAACTCCGCAGGTAGCTCCAATCGATATGCTACTCTGCCCACCCTTGCAATAACCCTGAACGGTCCAATGTACCGGGGCCCCAAGTTGCCCATTTTCCTGAATCGGATCACACCTTTCCAAGGAGACACTTTCAGGAGTACAAAATCTCCAACCTAGAACTCGAGCTCGGATTGACGCCTATCTGCGTAACTCGTCTGGCGACTATTGGTTGTCAGCAATCTCTGTCTAACCTACTGAATTTGCTATGTTATCTGAAGCACTATCTCAGTGCTTCCCATCACTCGTTGCCCTACCTCTCCCCAACAAATGGGAGTCCGACACCTCCTCCCATACAATAACTCAAAGGGAGGCATACCAATGCTCGAATGGTGGCTGTTGTTATAAGAAAACTTAGCCAAAGAAAGATACGTGTCCCAACTCCCTCCGAATTCCAACACACATGCTCGAAGCATGTCCTCGAGCATCCGAATCGTCCGCTCATTGTATCTGTCCGTCTGTAGGTGGTAAGTGGTACTGAAATGCATCCTAGTACCCAACTCCTCATGGAAATTCTTCCAGAACCTGGAAGTGAAACGCACATCTCAATCTGACACAATCGAGATCGGCACACCATGTCGCGATACCACCTCTCTCACATACACTTCTACTAGCCTCTCTGCGGAAAAGCTCTCACTGATAGCAAGAAAATGAGTGCTCTCCGTCATCCGATCGATGATCACCCAAATTGCATCGATGCCTCTCGCAGTCCTCGGTAATTTTGTGATAAAATCCATGGAAATTTGTTCCCACTTCCACTGGGGAACCTCAAGTGGCTGCAACTTGCCATGCGGACACTAGTGCTCAGCCTTAACCCTGCGACAGGTCAAGCACCTCTCTACAAACCAAGCCATATCCCTCTTCATACAGGGCCACCAATAATCTCTTTTCAGGTCCAAATACATCTTAGTGGCCCTGGGATGGATCGAAAACCTCGACCTGTGCGCCTCCTCCATCAAAATAGCACGTGCCCCACCCTCAAATGGCACCCAAATCCGACCCTGGAAGGCCATAAGCCCCCGGCTATTGGCAATGAATTCTGATATCTGTCCAATCACCCACTCTCACTTGCGGTCCTCCTGTCTAATGGCCTCCACCTGGGCCTCCCGAATGGTGTGCAACACCGGAGTCATCACTGTCAACCTCTTACAAACATCTCGCAAAAGAGAACTCTCTGCCCTATGACTCAAGGCATCAGCTACCATGTTAGCTTTTCCCGGGTGGTATAGGATCTCACACTCATAATCCTTTACCATGTCCAACCATCTCCTCTGATGCATGTTCAGGTTGGGCTGATCCATCAGATACTTCAAGCTCTTGTGGTCCGTGTATATCGTACACCAAACCCCATACAAATAATGAAGCCAGATCTTGAGGGCGAACACTACAGCCCCCAACTCCAGATCGTGCGTAGGATACCTTATCTCATGAGGCTTCAGCTGCCTCGTTGTGTGTGCTATCACATGCCCTCTCTACATCAACACCACACCCAGTCCCGATATTAACGCGTCATAATATACCACAAAGTCCTCAATTCCCTGTGGAAGGGCCAACACTGGGGCTTCGCACAATCTCTGGCGAAGTGTCTCGAGTGAGGCCTGTTGATCCGGGCCCCAACTAAAAGCCACACCCTTCCGGGCCAGCCTGGTGAGAGGAACCGCAATCCTGGAGAAATCCTGAATGAATCTCCGATAATATCTGGCCAACCCCAGGAAACTCCTGATCTCCAAAGGGGATCTCGGCACCTCCCAACTCATCACCGCCTTAATCTTGGCCGGATCGACCAATATCCCATTTTGGATAACGAGGTGCCCTAGAAACTGGACCTCCCGTAACCGGAAATCACACTTGGAGAGTATTGCGTAAAGCCTCTCCGATCTCAGAACTCTGAGGATCTCCCTCAAATGCTCCTCATGCTGCTCTCTGGACCTCGAATACACCAATATATCAACAATAAACACGATTACCGAACGATCCAACATCGGCCTGCACACCCTGTTCATGAGATCCATGAACGCCGCCAGTGCATTAGTAAGCCCAAAAGGCATCACTACGAACTCGTAATGCCTGTAACGAGTCTTGAATGTTGTCATCTGGATATCCACATCACACACCCTCATCTGATGATATCCAGACCTCAAGTCAATCTTGGAAAACCAGGACGCTCCCTGCAACTGATCAAACAAATCGTTGATCCTCGATAAGGGGTAACGGTTCTTGACCGTCGGCTTGTTCGACTCCCGGTAATCAATGCACATCCGGTGTGAACCATCCTTCTTCTTGACAAAAAAGATCAGCGCTCCTCACGGCGAGCTACTCGGCCGTATAAACCCCTTCCCCAGTAGCTCCTAAAGCTGCAAGGACAACTCCTGCATCTCTAAAGGTGCAAGGAGATAGGGCGCCTTGGCGATAGGCGCTACCCCTGGAACCAAATCGATATGGAACACCACCTGCCTCTCAGGAGGCACACCCGGGAACTCCTCGGGGAAAACATCCAGGAACTCACGCACTATCGAGACCTCATCGATTGACCTTGGTTTCTCTGTACCTGCCCATGTATCTACCACATAAGCCACAAACCCACTACAGTCCTGCTGTAGACTCTTCCTTGCCCTCGCGGCTGAACAAAATGCCAACCCAGATCGGGTACCCTTGCCATAAACCGTAAGAACTCCCCCACTAGGGTCTCGTATGGTCACCAGCTGTCGCTTGCAGTCGTAACCGCTCCAAATCTACTCAACCAGTCCATGCCCACGATGACACATACATCTCCCATAGCAATCGGGACCAAATCAATCGGAAACTCAACGCCGAATATCTCGAGTACACTTCCTAAAATCACATCAATGGCATACACTTCTCTCTCATCAGCTATGGAAACTCGCAAAGTTCGACTCAATGCCTCACGACGAATATTGATGTGCTGACTAAAGGCTAATGACACAAAAGACTGACTTGCACCCGGGTCAAATAACACCACAGGCACAGAACACACAAGAAATGTACCTACGCATATCACAATATAAGCATAACACCACAAACTCAAAATAAACATATGAAAGAATACATACCAGCCACAACATCGGGTGCTGTGCGGAACTCCTCCGCTGTCAACTGGAAGGCTCTCCCACCAGCCTTCGGTGCATCGACCTTCACCGGCCGAGTTTTTGTAGCTCGAACAACAGTAGGGACAGACCGCTGAGAAGCTCCCTCAGCCGACCCTCGCAACTGCGGACACTCGGCCTTTCGATGTCCAGTCTGGTTGCAGTGAAAACAAACTGCAAACCCCTTGGGGAAATCCTTGGCCATATGCCCCTCATTGCCACACTTGTATCAAGACCCTGCTCTGCACACCCCTCATGACTCTTGCTGCACTTGCCACAAGTGCAGCCCTTCTGGTTCCCTAATCTTGAATCGGCGGGCTTAGCCTACTTGGCAGCCGGCTGGGACTGCGCCGGTTGCCGATCCCTCCCCTGAGACTCCGCCTCCTCCCTGGCCTGAGTCTCTAGCTCAATCTCCCTCTTCCGGGCATTTTCCTGAAGCTCGGCAAATGTCCGGTACGTCGAGTTCGCCAGGAACTCGTGGATGTCTCTCCTCAAAATGCTCAAATACCGGCTCATACGTGCCTGCTCAGAAGACATGTGATCAGGGCAGAACATCGCCCTCTCATGAAACATCCTGTTGATCATAGTAACAGACTATGTACCCCGCTTGAGGGTCAAGAACTCTTGGGCCAAACTCTTCCTTTCCACCGGGGGAACGTACTCATCACGAAACATAGTAGTGAACCTCTCCCAGGACACCGCAGCAAGCTTTGCAGAAGAATACTACGCTGTCACAAACTTCCACCAATCCTTTGCCTCCAAGCGAAGCTTGTTCAACGCGAACTGAACCCTCAGATGCTTCGGACATGAACATGTGTAGAAGCACCCCTCAATGGCAAAGATCCAGCTCATCGCAGCTATCGGATCCTGAGTCCCATCAAACTCTGGTGGCTTTGTGTTGTTGAACTCCCAGTACAACAATGCGTCACCCCCCTGCGGCCTGGCAGCAGCAACGGCCGCAGTGGTTGCAGCAACAACAACATTAGTAAGAGAAGCATAACGCTCATCAAAAGTCTTGATCAGGGTGGTCTTGATAGACCTGAACATCTCTGGAATCTCAACGTGGATGGCAGCAGGCACCTCATCAAGAATCATCTGGCGGAGCTCCTCATCGCTCAAACCCCCCTCACTAGTCCTTGGCCTGTGGCATGTTCCCACCATGATGTCTCTCTGAAATACAACACAAAATATCAGAGACTTGCTCGAGTGTACACACACTCGATATCCCACTCCTACTTGATCCCTGGTACCCTAAGGATTCTTACTTGGGTTGTGCACTGATCTGGTGCCTTAGGTAGTATGGGCCTAATACTACTGCCCACACATCATCAATATTCACCCCACGTCCTCCTCCTAGGATCCCAAATCCCAAGTAGTCTACTCTATCTCTCTTTATTTATATACATAGTTTACTCTCAAGCAGATCTCTTATAAGCTCATCGCTGCTATTTATTCGCTCTCAAGAATCTCCTAGAAACAAAATCCCCAGGCTAAGGTATCACATAATCAGGCCACTCTAGTCCTAATAAGAATACCTAGCCTACTCTAGCATGCATATCATATCATAACATATCTCATAACTCATAACATAAGGGTATTTTGGGATATCACTGTTCGGGCGCTGGCTGATCGTACACATTGCTCTGCTTTGCTCTTTCAAAAACTTTTTACTCTTGAGAAAGATTTTGTAACTTTTATTTTGAAAACTCCCACAAATTCTCAGTTTGAGTTCTGATACGCCCGAAGGTGCACCCGAATCCCTCAAACCAAGGCTCTGATATCAACTTGTCACACCCAAAATTTCAAATAAATTTTCACATTTTAAAAACACTTTTTCATTCATAATTGTTATAAAACATCAGTATACCACATTGTCAAATCATAACATCACATCCCAAGATCACAATATAAAAACTGCTCGTGTGTGTACTGATCAAGCTGGCGCCTTCCCATGATCCTCACTGGTACTTGAAACACATAACACAACACTGTAAGCATAAATGCTTAGTGACTTCCCCAAAATACCACACACAATAAATACTAGCCACTCGAGGCTATAACTCTGTTTGGCTCTCTGGTCAATGTGTCTCAGTGCGAGCCTCCAGTCCCATAGCTCTGTAGGCCCTCTGGCCCTAACTCTGTGGACCTTCCGGTCCTAACTCTGAAAGCTCTGGTACATACATGGCATAAATCACATAGAAATCACATCACAAAAAAACATACAAAATACTCTGTCACATAACTCTAATTACCACTTTAGGTAAAGTATAGTGAGAAGACTCACCTCGGGTAACTTGGTAAAATCTCGTACTCTGAAAATCCGATCTAGCCTCTACCTAATCATATGAATTAAACACTCTAAATCAATACATCCCTTAAGGCTAGGCTATTCCCTCTCTTGGTACTCTCAGAAGGGTAAAAGACCATTTTACCCATCTCATGGCTCAAAGACCCTAAAGTTGACCAAACCCTAAAAGTCAACAAAATCAACTCCCCGGGTTACGCTGCGCGTAACACACATATACAGTGGGCGTACCCGGTGTCTTCATAGAAAACGGGGTGTGCGACCCCTTACGCCGCGTGTACTGGGATTACGCCTAGCGTAACTCCCAGTTACAGACACTAAGCATTTTGGGGTCTTAAACAGTTAAGACCAACGTCCAACTTCTAGATCTGACCATTTATAATCCTCTTAATCCATAAAGTCGGCGACTTTAAGGCTTTGCATGGCTAGACAAGTCACTAACACCCATAATACTCCACTTGCTAACACTAGAAAGCTCAATACACAAGCATGACCTCATATCTACGACCAAGATGGAAACTTTATGGATTTATAACACAAATACCACCGAAACGAGGCAGATCTAGGTCCATGGAGCACATTACACTCATAAAGTGTCCACCTTTGGGACTTTTAACCCTAAAATGGTCCAAGCAAACATCTAACCAAATAAGGAGGAAAGTTTTGAACTTTATACCTCCAAATGCAGCTCCTTCCTCTGTTGATCTCAGATCCAAACTTACACTTCAAGCTCTAGCCTCCACAAGCTCCTCTCCTTCTTCTTCACTAACACACCAAGGCACTTTTAGCTCCAAAACACTCACTCTCAAGGTAAGGACGATTGAGAGGCTCTCTCAGGGTTTTACTCACTGATATGGAGGCTGATAAATGAGCCTTAGCATCCATTATATAATCCACAAGCCTAATATTAGGGTTTGCGTCTGGACCATTACGCCCAGCGTAACCCTGGGTACGCCCAACGTACCCAGGCGAGTCCGCATCCAAAATAAGCGCATGAGTACGCGCAGCGTACTCCCCAGTACACCCAGCATAATCATTTGCTACAAGAATTCTTATAAAGTACCACTTTTTACAATTTGACAATATAATAGCTTTACCTGGATTTTGGGATGTTACAGCAGTGTCCAACCTTTAAATACTTCTGTTTCGTTCTTGTGATACTTGTTTCAGTGTGTATGTATGTATGTATATATATATATATATATATATATATATGTAGGTAGATATACCTTTTATAATAATATGGTCATATTTTAAAAATATACTTTTAGTCAGAGCACTTCTGCCCCATTGTATTTATAGTTGTATATATTTTATAGGTTTATATACTTAGTTCACTATAAATAATGGTCTGATACCAATCTGTCAAACCCCAAACCGGAACGGCGGAAATGTTCAGGGGTGGAGGACGTCATGCTCAGTATCTCAATAAATGTATAATAGTAAAACAAGAAATCACAACCATTGTATAAATATTAAAGTGTTTACATTGTATTTGATTCACAAAAGATTTACTCAAAAAGAATATAACAAAACAAAGACATGAAGCTTCTACACTCCATCTTCCGAATCCCGGTACGTGTACCTGTCTACTACTTTCCTGAGAATACAAGTGATTTTGAAAGAGAGTACCCACATTTAAGTTGGTGAGTTCATAAGTATTTTGTTTTAGAAATCATGCATTTTGTTCCTTGAAAACCTTAGTTTGTTCCTCCAGAAAATCCAATATTTCCTGAAGTATTCTATTGTAAGAAAATGTGACCCAAAACAGTTCCCTTCTACAATCACTTAGTAGATACAAGTTATATACAATATAGATCGAACAAACAGTTGATTGTGTGGTTCTGCCCTAAGCCCACAACCAAACAAGGAACAGGAAATGAGGCGGAGTCCACACATTCCACTGTTAGTCGGATCTACATTGTATGTAACCCTGGCGCATATACTAAGTAATCACAGAGTTTAACATTGATGGTCCTTTTTAAGTATAATCTACATTGTACTTAGAAAGTAATGTAAAACTTATGCATTTGTATGAAATCTATTGTATATGTATGTACCTAGTTAATGTTCCATCCGAAAAGTATGTTTTAGTACTAGAAAGATAGTGTGTTGTACTTGTATGTTATGAACTGACCCATAGTTGTTTCCCCTTATGATTTCTTAATATATACATATTTTATATATGACTAAGATCGAATAGATAGTAGACTGGGTGAATCCGCTCATAGCCCACAACCAAACAAGGAACATGAAATGAAGCAGAGAGCATAGAGTCTAATATCTATCGGATCTTATTGATATATAATCCTGATGTATGAACCAACGAATCATAAAGGAAGCATTATAGGCCCCCCTTCAAACTGTTTGTTCTTGTTACTAGAAAAGTTATGTAATGTAGTTCTATTGTTTAGTAAAACCACTAGAAGTTAAGAAATCCAGTAATCTAAATGCCTTAGTTGATACAATTGTGACTTCATATTTTTTGGATTAGTGTCTAAGTCCATAACTATTTTGGTATGTACTTGACCTGATGGTGCATGGTCCTTTTGGGTTGCCTTCACCAAAGCAACTTGATAGGATGACTTATGGAGAGAGATGAGTAATTATGATTTATTAATATATTATAAGAATAATATATTAATGGAGAAATCATATTGTTTAATTAATATTAGTCAATAATTAAGAAGAATTGATTTTGTGGCTAATAGACATTAATTAAATATAGGGGACTAGAACTGTCAATTGTGTGATAGTTGAATATTGGGCTAATGGACTCCATAGAGGATGGAGTGGACGAATTCTATGGGGAAAGCCATTAGAAATCGTCCAAGGCATCTAAGGAGGGAGTCTATGGGTTGCTTAGGGCCTAAGCAATCAAATTAGGTTTTCCTTGTTAGATAACCCTAATAGCCTCACTATTTAAGGACCCCAAGGGCACCAAAAACGTGGCCAACTGACTCCTTAGGGTTTCTAAACGTTTTTGGGTGCCTCCTCTCTTATCATTCTTCGTCCTCTTGCTCTTGGTGTTTGTGAGCCATTAGAGGAGTGACACTTGTGACTCTCAGATTTCTAAAGCCATTAGAAAGGAGGATTTGAGATTGTTATTGCTACATAACAATCAAGGTAAGATCTAAACCCCAATCTTATGTTAATATGATTAATTTTATGCTAGAACTAGGGTTTATAGCTTTGGATATTCTATTGCATGTTCATTAGACAAACTAGATCCAAAAGCTATTAGGGTTTGCATGTACACCATAGGAATGATGTTTTGCTCATAACCCAACAGTGGTATCAGAGCCATGGTTGTTTGTTTGATGTATTTGATGCTATTGTGACTTATCTTTGCTTAAAGATCGAAATTTTGGGTTTCTGGGGGCTGAACTCGCCGAGTCCACGCCTGACTCGACAGTTATCTGGTCAGAAAGAGGGAAAATCAGGATTTTGTGGTCTTTTGGCTATGAGATAGTTACCAAACGTTTTTTATTGATATAAATCAGATTTTTATGATATTGGGTGATTATCTTTGCCAAAATTAAAGATAACTTCATATCAGTTAGATAATTATTTCCTTATATGATTAGATTTAATTGTTTGGATTATTTGGTGAATTATCTTGCAGGAATTTGGACTAGATCAAATTAGATAACCACCAATTAATTGTTAGTTGCCTTATTTGAATTGTGTGATCTATAATATTCTTGATAAAGTTCGAAAATGTTTCGAATTAATCCCTTTAGGTTTTATAGTTTAAATTTGAACTTAAAATTTTTGTTTTTGAAATTTAAATAAGTTAAACCCTAATGTTTTGAAATGTTTCAAAACTTGCCCTCAAGTTTTGGAATTTAAAAGTTGATTAAAAGTTTAATTTAGAAATGTTAAATTCTAAAACCCTAGTATTGTTTTGAAAAGTTCAAATCACACCCTTATTGTTTTATTAATTAATTAAGGTGTATAATTAAAAGAGATTTAATAAATCCATAAAGTTTTGGTTTACATTTAACTAAATTAAAAGTATAATTCATAAAATTAGAACACCTAGTATTTTAAAAGTGTAAAATACACCCTATACTATATATAACATTAAAAGTCTAGTATTATATATGTATGAGTAAACAGTCAGTCTAACCGTTAGTAGGCCTCATTCATGAAGCTAGTCTACAAGGGGTGTTTAAGGAAATTGCCTATAAAATGGCGATTGAATGGGTATCCACTCTTACCCACCGCACTCTTAACTAGTGGAGGGTCGTTAGCCGAATGAGTAGGATAGGACAGAAACCTTCCATTATAAGTATAATGAAGTACAAAAGTAACTAAATGCTTTTACAAAATTCCCAATCTTAGTTACTTTAGGCAAAAGTGAATTGATTCAATTCCATGAAATTACACCTTGTGCCTTTGCAAAAACGTTAGTGGAGCATGTGTGGTTAACCAGCAGACTAAATGGTTCTGAGCAAAGGTAGCAAAGGGTGACTCATTGTTTGTCATAGTTCGGTGGAGCGTGTATGGTTAACCGGCACATTGAATAGGTGATTGTAACATTGAGGGCACCATGTAAGTTTGCATGGTCATTCACACCCTGTTTTGTGATCCTCGACATCCCAGTCACAAATCGAGGGGCATATCGAGATTTAAACATGCCATTGAAAAGTTCAATGAATCTCAAAAGATCTAGGAATTTTCACTAGATTTAAAACTTATATTTCTTTTTCGTTTTTCATGGTGGAAATTGGTAAATCGTCATTTACCGACCTTCAAATATTCTACAACTAGATTACGACATCCCTCTTCTAGGTTGTAGAGTATTGTGTGGATCCTAGCCTCGATGTTTCATTAGTGGTGTCACATCAAGGATTCTAATCAACATAACTTGAATTTTCTCCCGTTTTGTAGATGTCAAAGTATGACAACTATGGTCTTCCCAAATTACGTGGTACAAGGTTTCCACATGAAGATGATATTTCACGATATGATCGAGGAACAAGAAATCATGCTTCAATTCCTCCACCTCCTCCAATTATTCTCCCTAAACCACAAGTTCGATGGCTTGAAAAGTTCAAGCTCACTCAATCCCTTTTGGCAAGTAAACATGGGAAACCTGTGTGCGTACACGTCTTAGAGATGAAGACACACACTGAAAGCTTAAGGATGTTGGGTGTCGAGATTTTTGGAAAGTTGGCTGTTGAGTGGGTTCTTCAGTCCCTTCCTGAATCATATAGTGAGTTCGTTAGAGAGTACTATATGATGGATCATGACGTGACCCTCATTGATTTGACCTATTTGCTTATAGCTGCTGAATCAGCAATGATTTGGCGAGCTGGTCGAGCAAATTTGTCTGGTGAATCAAACTCCCAAACTTCAATGGACATTGAAAATGGTGACATTGGAGATCCAGAAAAGGTAGATTCTAAGATATTTCCTTGTGACATTCCAAAAGAGTCCATTTGCTTCTATTGCCAAGAGAAGGGGCATTCGAGACGAAGCTGCCCTATTTACCTGAGAGATCTAAGAGATGGGAGAGTCAAGACGTATGGCTCTACTTTAGGTAAAATCCATTAACTAACTATTTTAAGTTCCCATTCTAGATTCTTAATACATGTTGTGATAAGATTACATTGTGATGTTTTGTAGGATCACAGAAAAGAGTGGAAGCTTAAGGGATGAAGTGAGCTGAATCTAATTGTGAAGAAATGGATTTCGATCGCATTGCTTAAAATTAGATTTTTGAGCTACTACTTGGAGTTAGAATAGAATGCTAAAAAAATATGTATTAACATAGTTTTTCAATTGAATTGCATTGTAAGGGCAAATTTTTCCGCAATAAAATAAATTTTGATTTTATATTATTTATTTATCCTTGCAATGATGTGTATGAAAAAATTGATGTTTGAATGTTTCTATTATTAGCAATAATGGATTTGATTCTTAATTATGTTATTTGTTGAAATATCGAGAATTTACCAAATAAGGAGAGTTTCTCATCGCCCAAGTTTCAAGTGGATAGAAACTACAAATCATACAACAAGTATTGTATGATGAATGAAAACTTTCACATTTGGGAATTTTAGACTAATTCTTTGACAAAGTGTCAATTGAAGGACTAGGAGATCGAGTACACTAGGTCGTACGTTGACTAAGTCTACCACAAGAGTGACAAAGATATTCATCATGATTTACTAAAGTTTAGTGAATATGGTTATACTTATAAGATTGAGTATGATTCTGAGTTGATTGAATGAGTTTCAATCAATAGCAAAACGAATAAGAAGAATCAAGTAGGTAGAAAGATAAAAGTTTCTTTATTCTAAGAAGAAGGGAGTGTACCTTTTATTATGTTTTATGATCGGTCTTAATGATTAAGAACCATATCTCAATTGATCCTCTAAGTGAGTCTTAGTGCAATTGTATGTCTGAGAAGAGGAATCAAACAAACATTAAAAGACCAAAACAGATTACTTCAAAATAAATTAACAAATATCAAAACTTATTTTACCCTTTGTTTTGTACCTTTTCCACTATCTATGTCTTCATCCTCCTCCAGTTCTTCCTAATTCACATCTTCTAGCCATGAACTTGAGCCTACCAAGTATGTTGATTCGGGATGCATATCTCATTTCTTATGTGGTCCCTCTTTATAAGCTTTAGAAAATTTTGAAGTCAAATGGATATTTGAATAAACAAAAGCAAGTTCGTCGGTACTTGTATGGTTAATTCGATTTCTCTACACTAGGAAGATAGGAATACGTGCTTCAATTTCTTTCGAACGAAGAACTTCTTATGGGTTGTGACAGTATTATTTTTGCCACTACAGCTAAATCCAGTGTTTCCGCACCATAAGTAGACCATGAATTAGTAGCTTCCGTTGTAACTGCATCCATTTGAGCAAAAGGTAATGCATAAAGACCCTTCTTCATGTGAAAAGTTGCAAATTGTTCTCGTAAAAATCGTTGTTCATATTTATTTTCTGCAATGTGAATAAAAGCTTGCATTACACCTTGTACAACTTCTTTATCAGGGTTAGGTGCTTTTCTTCGTATTCCACCCGGTGCTAGCTTTTCAAGATAATGTGCATCGTAAAATGGGGGACTTAAAGCAAATCCCAAACAATACAATGGGATTATCATTTTCTCCCACATTTTCAATACAATTTCCTCTACTTGAGGTAAATACGACTCATACATACTTCCTGTCATCACTTCTTTGATTTCTTCCAACATACTATCCAACTTTTCATATATTTCACCCTTTTTTGGGCTTTCACCATCACAAATTTTGAACATCATAAAAATAGGCTTTGTGATGAGTAGAATATTTTCAACTTCATTCCAATAGTCATCATCAATGATATTGTCAACAACAAGCTGTCCAAGTTGTCTAGTGTGTTCATCACTTTATTTCACTTGATATTTCCATGAATTAAGAGAAATAGTTGTAGATAAGGCCTCTCTACAAATCAATTTCATCTTCAACAAAACATAGTGAGTGGCAAGTCGAGCTTTTGCAACTTTTAAAAGCCCTAACATAGAATTGTCCCTAAAAATAGATAAAGCTTGTCCATGGTTTACAAAATATTTTACAATCGTTTTCCCCTTTCTATCAGTGTCCTCTAACCAAATATACTCACATGAAAAGTCTTTAAAAATAAAGTTTAATGTGTGAGCACAACTTGGTGACCAAAGTATATGCTTGTATACCTTTTCAAGTTCCTTTCCCGCTGATTTATAGTTAGTTGTGTTGTTCGTCACGACTTGGAGAACATTACTTAGCCCAACATATTCAGTTGCTTGCATTAAAATTTCTGCAATCCTTGCCTCCATTTTCTCCACCCTAGAAAAGTTTTCGGCATGCATAGACATAGCACCACAACTATTTACGGAAAGAACATTGATCACTGGGTTGTGTTTGATATTTGACCAGCCATCGGATACTATAGAAAGACCTTGTGAATACCATGTATCTTTAAATGGTGTTAGGCTCTTGTTAACATCTCTTACACATTCATCTAATAGAACGGTCCTTGCTTTCTCACTATACGATACTTTGTAGCCTTCAGGTGCTTTTCTTATCACATTTATCATGTCACAAAATTGTGGATTACGCAAGACGTTAAACGGAATCCCGTTTGCACATAAAGCCTTCGCAATTTTTAAATCAACCATGCTTCTCTCCACTATGGAAAATGATTGCTCTAGCGATTTCTTAGTGTATAAGTTATGTTTTTAGTGAAAGTAAAATATTTTAAGGATTTAGAGACTCCAACTTTTTCTACATCATTCACCTTCTTCGACAACCGTTGATAAAGTTCTTGATCATTCAAAATAGCCATACACCTTTTAATTTCAGGCTTTTTTCCTAGTTCAGCTCCAAAAAAATTAGTGTGTATTCGAGTGTATAAGCTTGATAACTTTCCATTAAAATGATTACACACCCACGGTTTAGAGCCCCCTGCTTTTTTACTGTTTCTAGGCTTTAAGAACCTAACTTCAACATTAAAAGGCTTATAATTGGAAGAATCATGTACCGATTGTTGTGATTGTGAACCCCCCCCCCCCCCAACTGCTTACTTTGGCCTCTTCAACATTCTGGTCGTCCTCGTTCCTTTCTTCGTCGTCTGTGAGACCAATAAAATCATCTTGATTCGAGTCTACATCTTCCTCACTGGTACCTGCTCTATTCTTCTTTCCAAAAACCATCTTTGGATTTCAAAATTTGAATGTAGAATTTTTTTGGTGTAAACTCGTTTCTATATTATGGAATAAGTAGAACACTCAATTGTGTTTGTGGCATGATCGAGCATCTTAATTTATCAGTGATTTTCCCTCCAATCGATAGACCTTACAAATTCAATTGTGACTTTTGAAATACCGATCGCAGTACCCTATTAATACTGCAATGTGGGGTCAATTAAACATAAACGCGAACCAAATCGCAAGTGGAACATTGTACACATGAAAGGGGAAACGCCAATTCATATGAAGAAATCATGTACCAAGGCGTATCGGGAATGTTAGTGTACCTCGAATTCATACAGATGACCCGGTTAAAAAAGTCGTGGACCTATTAACGATTTATGTGACTATGCCCCTTACCACCGTCTTGGAAACCAAACTCTAAAAAAAACCTCCTAATGAATAGAATTTCACTAACCCTTTATCTGACGAACCCATAACTTACTACTATAATTCCAAGGCCCCATAACTTGCATGGCCTCCATGTAGGTAGAAACATTCCGAAACACAATCATGAGGTCCTCCTATTGCAATCTGGACTGCGAAAAATCCATTTTTATCTTTAACCATTCAACTGATACCTTTGGCTGACAGATTCCTTAACCATAACCTGCTAATGAAAACATCTGATATATAAATACCATGACGACACCCAATTCAAGTCTCATCTATATAAACGCTGTAGAGAAGCACGTATAATGTCATCATATTCTACAAGTTCCGAGCGATAAGACCAAACTTCTAGTGAGAACCACAGGGCCGGGGACTCTCAAAACTATAATCGCCGAATCAACTCTATCGATATGCTTCCTATGACCGGAAACCCCTCAGATCTAAACTTCATAATCTGTATTTCCAACACTGATATTCTTCTATTCGTTGAAACCACCCCTTGTCTTTGACCAAGAACGCCACCAAACATGCAAAATGAAGTACTCAGAAGACATCTATCACTAATTTCAACCAATTCCGAATCCATAAGATGTACCAATACCTTATATAAACCCTTGACTACCTAACATGTCATTACCAACCACTGCTCCTACGAGCAAAGATGATCAATCGAAAAGTTTTCACATTGCATCCACCCTTATCAACTTAGGTGTACCCCCACCTGGTAAATCACTGAAGACATTCACAATGAACTTTATGGCTCAAGAATCCGTAACTGATACCCAAACTTGGACACCAAACCCCTAATAACAACTCACGAACAAACATGGCTTATAATGAAAACAATCCGCAAGAGACTTTTAGATGCATGACTGATACTACCAACAATCCTTTAACCGCTCTATTTATCCAAACACATTAGATAGTGAGTGTCCTGACTTCCAACAATGCTCCAACACTGAAAGTACGACATGCAAAAGAAATAAACAATCATGATCATCAGGCCCACATCTTATGTCTGGAATGCTCCGGGTATACTAGAAAGACTCTAGTCAGATCCATCACTATACCAACCCTGCCAGTTCAACACGAAAGTGATAAATCATCAATCTCATACCACCTCCATTGTTCAATAGAAGGTAAATATCTGATGGTGGAATTTGGTCAAGCAAGGTTGAAACCTTCTCAAATTAAAAAGGTTGTTGATAAAAGGAAAACCTCAAATGTAGTCGATTTTACGTCAATGAAACGTGCCAATGTCTTATATGAGCATCGAAAACAACATAGAGGAATGGAGTTATATGGACTTATTAAACTTTTTCAAGATAAAATATTAATTGACATTGACCAATATTTTTTCTTGGTTTTTTTTGATGATGGGTATCCTAGAAATATCTTTTGGGCTGATGGTAGATCAAGAGGTGCCTATACAAAATTTTGAGATGATGTTGTGTTTGATATCACCTATATGGCTAACAAATTCAAGATGCCTTTTTCTCCCTTTACTGGGGTGAATCATCATGGGCAGTCTATACTTTTTGGTGGACTATTGCTAGAAAACGAAAAGGAAGAGACATTTAAATGGTTATTTGAACATTTTCTCAAATGTATCTTTGGCAACTATTTATCTGGAGGCAATTATTACCGATCAAGACAAAGCTAAGGGTAATGAAATAAAAAACATTTTTCCAAAGACTCGACATCGCTTTTGTTCATGGCATATCATGAAGCATAAAATTGAGCACCTTCGAACATATTTTTCCCATTAAAGTGATTTTCAAGAAACGTACAGACAATAGGTAAATAGTGACACCATTTAACAATTTGAAGAAACATTGGAAGATATGCATAGTAATCATAAATTGGAAAGTAATTGTTGGATTAGTGACATGTATAACAAATGTATACATTGGGTTAAAACCCTTCTTGAAGGATATTTTGTTTGCCCGTATGACCACAATCGGACAAAGTGAGAGTAACAATTCATTTTTTGATGAATTTGTTAACTCAGGGACCATGTTGAATGAATTTGTTGTACAATACGACAAAGCAATTCAATCTCGAAGGGCTTCCGAACAAGATGAGGACTTAATGACTATGAACTGGAGGCCGTTTCTTTCTTCGGTGCATCTAATTTAAGCAAAAGTAGGTCAATGTTATACTAGAAAGATGTTTGATAATTTCAATAAAGAATGGACCGAAGTTATTACCAATTTGACTCACGATACTCTAAGAAAAACTATACAAGAAATCACGTATAAAGTTGGGCAATTGGACGTTAATAAAAATATATTGGTGTATTGTTACCTTTCGTTCTTTGAATCAATTCAACGTCACATGTTTGTGCTCTATGTATGAGACAAATAGGATATTATACAAGCATAGCTTATATGTGATGAAGAAGAAGGATGTTCAAGAACTGTCGAGTCACTATATTTTATTGTGATGGACCTAGGAATGGCAACAGGGCTAGTTCGAGGTGGGGCAATGTTTCCCAAGCCCGCCAAATATCATTCGAGTATCTTATCGGGGCACTGCATTAGGTTTCGGGTTTTCCTGTCGGGTTTAGGGTATCTTATTATGTTTACAACAATTCATAATGAAATATTTATTCCAGTTTAGGTGTCCCAATGTCTTATAAAAAATATAATAAAAAATATGATGCATCACTTTAATAAAAGCAACTAGATGTTGTTATATTAAAATTTATTTGATTTAAGTGTAGTGTAATATTTCAAAACATAAAATAAGATCATTACACCAAATTGTTAATAATTAAAAGGATTGTCGATGGTAAGTATCGTATCTTTGAATGTATGAAATTAATAAATATTCGAACATATATATATATATATATATATATATATATATATATATATATATATATATATATATGTATGTATATATATGTATATATCTGGGCGTGGTGGGTCGGGGCGAGGATAACCCATTCCCTACCCCGAACCCGTTAAAAAACCCGATAACAGCCTGTTACTCGACCCGAAATGCTTTTTTTCGAGTTTCTCATCGGGTTAAGGTTTTTTTTGCCATCCCTACCCTTGATGCTAGGTACAAGCTGGGTAGTGTTAGTATCAAACTCAAAGAAATAAATAATGAAAATGGAATTAGTACCTACACATTGTTTTGTGTCCATTCAAATTTTACTAAACTATTTAAACAAACAAAGGACTCCCCTTCGGAGATACAAAAACTCAATATGACATTCTTATGTCTTTTACATGATAACGCAAAATCGAAGTAAATTTTTCTTCGAAGAATGCATCTCAAGGTTCTTGTAAGGGAGTTTCACAAATAGATATGTGACGCCTCAAGTTATGTGTCTGTGATCCTCTTGGTCCAACTACTACAAAAGGAAGTCCTAAAATTGCTAGTAGAATCAAGTAATCTTTAGATGCCCCCATAAAACATACATGCTCATACTCAAGGATTGGGTCATTACACTACTAGTTGTTCAAAAGGTTTTTCATGTATGAGACAGTTGAATCGTTGAAAGAGAAATAATGATGAAATGTGTTGTTTCAATCAGCAAAAAAAACTAGACGATTGTTAACATTTTTTTTGTTAGCTGCACATTTTCATGTGTTGGACAGAATTGATGTGTGAACAATCTATAAGTGATTGATACTTCATAACAATTTCTAAATTTATTGAATGAAATTTTGTTGATTATTTAATGATTTGTGTTTATAAATGAAATTTGGCTACCCCTATGTGTTTAAAGCGAAAGTATTAGGCCATCTTGGGTTAAAAATAAATGTTTTCACTAATTTTGACATGTCACAATCAAAACCATTTTTCATAAACCGATTTATTCAAATTGGTTCAACTCATAGGAGAAAATTATAATGGTCTTGAGAAGCTTGATTTCTAGTTGGAGGATGATTCAAACCCATCTAAAAAATATTCAGATTGATAAAAGAGGAAACATATAACTATTTAGTTTACGTTTAAATGTAAAAAAATAGCAATGTACTTTTGTTGATTTGTTTATTGTAGCATTCTACTTCATTTCTTCCTATTACAACATTGTACATTGAGGAATCTACCTAATTATAGCAAATATCATCAAATTTCAACGTAAATTCTACTGCTATAATTGGTCAGCTTTTCAATGTATAGATGCCATCCGTATTACAAAACAACTTTCATTTCTTCCTATTACAACATTTTTCAATCTCACTTCTATGCTATGAAAAATCTACCCAATTAAGAAGAATAAATGTAAAATGATAGACTTGGTTATGTTTTTCCAAGAACAATGCCTTGATAAAATTAATGTTGAAAGTACAATGTGATAATAGAAAGAAATGAAAGTTTATTGTTAACCTAATTCATACAATGTTGTGTGTGTTCTTATTGATTATTGTAAGACAACTGTGTTGGTTGTTGATAGTTTTCCTGAATAAAAAACAGAAAAAATTATCCAACCCATAAATGGAGAAAAGCGGGAAGAATTTCTATTGAACGAACACTGCATAGGAGAAACAGTAAATTGTCCTCTTTTCAACCTCTTCATTTTCATTTTGTTTGACAAGTGAATGTGAAGTTTTTTTATATGGTAGCATGTCCAAAGAATTATGTAGACATGTTTGTAAATAGATGAATATGGTTTATAAAAATTCAAGAGGCCTATAATGAAAGTTACATACCTTCATTACCATGCTCCCATGAATTTTGCTCTGTAGGTGTTTCTTGTTAATTGAAAAACATCCTCCAGTTCCAGTATAAGAAAATTTCGATTTAGCTACGAACAAATTCCATAACTAAAAGTTAAAATTCTGTAGCTAAACCTGAATAGCTATAGAAGTTGCTAAGGAATTTGTCAATGAGATTTCATAGGTATATTTGTTGTAGCATAGGGTTTAGCTACATAAATTATAGTTCCGTAGCAATTTTGCTATAACGTTTATTCCGTAGCAATTTAACTACAACACACTTCCATCACAATTCTGTAACAATAGGGTGTGTAGCAAATACCGTAGCCATTTGTTCCGTAACAAATTACGTAGCAAATTCCATAGCCATTTGTTCCGTAACAAATTTCGTAGCCATTTGTTCTGTATCAAATTATGTAGCCATTTGTTTTGTAGCAAATTTTGTAGCAATTTGTTCCGTAACAAATTATGTAGCCATTTGTTCCATAGAAAAAATAGGTTCCAAAACAAATTCATAACGACAAAAATATTCAACAAAATCCAATTTCAATTTATAATATTCGTTGAAATATATAAAAATGCAATAAATTTAATTTTAATAGTCACATCGATTTTTATACATATATTTACAAAATTAAAAATCCTTTTACATGGTTCCCTAATCATCAAAGCTGAATACTCATTAAAATATAGTCACGCAGTTCATATTGGAACCACCAAAACACACAAACAACCATAGATGCTCAACAAAAATGGCACAACCTGTTAAATCAAATTTATAAATAACTTGATTAACATTGAAATCTCTTGTATGAAATCTCATTATATCTCTAGTTTTTGACCAACTAGAGATCTACATTTCAAAAAAAAAACCAAAAATAGAAAAAAAAAAAAAAAAAAAAAAAAAAAAAAAAAAAAAAACAAACCAACTCTTCTATTTGATACACTATTAACGTATACACAAGAAACAAAACGAATCAACTTTTGAGCACCATCGGATCCAACGTTAGCATGATGCCAAAAGGATTTGAAATAAAGTTAAAACAAGATGACAATACAATGATCATAGACACGTACATATTAACTTGTTTTTATAAAACAAAACTTGATTTTCTATTATAAAAGGTAATCTAGTAATTAATGATGTAGATGTTTAAGTTTTTGTTTGCTCTCGTATCTGCAATATAATCACAGCAGATTGCAAAAAAATTGAATTTGCATACTGAAAATTTTTAATGATAGTGGAAGGAGTTGTTTGTTATCTTATTATTGATACTGCTCCCTAATTCCAAGAAACCAATATAACAAATATTAATAAAACTGAATATTATAATTGGACTTTGTTTTCTATATTTTTTACTATCAACTGATAGGATTGTGTGGTAATTATTTATTACATGTTAAGCTTTATAGAGATTTTTCTAGCTCCAAACAAGCCATGACTACATGGACACAAACATGAATACAACATGGAAAAAAATGAACGGTTGAATATACCAAAAAAAAACAATAAAAAGATGAGATTCACAAAGCCTATCCCTATTAAAAATTAGCATATTTACCCATGCTCCGCATGGGTCATTGTATATCATTTGGGTGTAATGTCTTTAGTGTTGAACTTGTGGTATGGCAAGTGAATGTGCAGCAGAAATTGAGTATCAAAACATAAATAGGATTATAATAAAATGTATCTTTTGTAGTTACTTTTTAAAACAAATTGTAATTTAACTAAAATAAATAATTTTTTAGATAGATGTTTCATTGAAAATTACACCACTAAAAGCGGGTTAGATTGCAATTTTTCATTTCATTACATAATGGAATTGAAAAAAAACAAACACCCCTGGCTAAGTAATAAAGATTAACAAATTGGAAGGAATCACACTCCTTTATTCCATCAGACAAAGAAAAAAAAAAGCTTCTTTTTCCATTCCGTTAGAATCAATCAACCATTACATTCCTTCCTCCAATTTCATGTGCACCAGAATACAAGGGTATTTTTGACATTTATAAGAGATTTGAAAAGAAAACTGACCAATAGTAGCCTTCCCAAGCAGTCAAATTAGAAGTTTACTATTATGAATGTAGATATATCCATCATCAGGGCACATAGTCTCATAAGACTTGACCTTTTTCCACTTGTCTTAGTGCAACTCTTTTCAGTGGCAGTAAGATTAAGATAAAATCTAATATCTGCATATGGGCAAAACAATACACTAAACAACTGTTCACCGGTCTAAATAGTAATCTATGCTCATATTTCATTCAATGTCCTAAATGAAATATGAAATTAATAGAAACAAGATTTGGATTTGAAAAAATTCATCAAAAATGAAGAATAGACATACATACATTGACAAAATTAACAAATCAAAAACATAATCCTTATTAAAATCAGAAACCAGCGTTAATGGAAACCACACACACAAATACAGAGAGTGTGACAGAAAGAGAGATATGAACTTACTTTGTAGGTGAAGGTCAACAGCTTTGAGCAAATACAGTCTTTGCTTAGGAAAAGCAACTCTTGATTCCTTTTTCCATCTCTTTTAAAGATGCATTGTTGCTCAAATGCATACCGAGTACTTTCTCATGTTAAAAAATTGAGTGGATTCTCAATAAAAGGAAAAAAAATGTAATGCTATTATTATTTACTTTAAAGGTTGTCTGTGAAGTTGATAGTAATAATGTGACTATAAAGCTTTCCCCTACTCTCCTAATAAAAATAAACCACACTACAGCAGTATTAACTACCTTTTTAGTCACAGCGATGGGAGGAGCACAGCCTGTCCAAAAGGGCAAAATCCATATCAGAGGAAGGGAACACATGAGCAATGTTTAAAACTGTCAATCCCTCAGAATTGACCAAGGAGGAGACCAGAGACTAAGTTGTCATTCCTTCAGAAAATACCATGCCCTAATGAAAACATCATAACTACAAGGACAAAATGTGACAAAACCTTCAAAATCATATGGCCAATGTGTAAAACTGGAAAAAGTTAGTGGCCAATGTTTAAAATTGAGAAAATTATGTTGTTATTCCACTTTTAATATATATATATATATATATATATATATATATATATATATATATATATATATATATATATATATATATATATATAACAAAATAATGATAATAATATAAATAAAAATTATAAAAACATGTAAAGAATTATATATCATAATTAAATTACTATTAAAAATGATAACACAATTAAAAAGTAATTGTTTTTGGTAAAATATTTTCTTTTGTATTTTATTACGTATATTACGTAACTAAATGAATATGAAATATTCCGTAGCCACATAGTACGGATTTAGATTTTGTAGCTATTTTGCAAATTAAAAAACAATTTCGATACACAAATCACAGTGGTTAACCTTTTGCGTTACTAGTTCCGTTGTCGATTAGCTATAGATTTTTATTATGTAGCAAATTTTTGTCACAAAGTAGCTACGAATTTCTATTTTGTAGCAAACTAGCTATGTATTTTTATTCCTTAACCGATTTTGTAGCCAACTAACTACGAAAACGGATTACATACCAAAATCCGTAGCAAACTCGCTATAACCAACAACGATGTAGTATATTTCATAGTAAAATAGCTACAAGTTTTTATTTTGTAGCAACAATTCAAGATTTAGCTATGGAAATGCAACTCCGTAGTTATTTTCATGGAAAAATAGCTACGACCAGTCATTTTGTAGCATATTCCATAATATAATATCTACAGATTTTGATTACGTAGTAACTTTTTGTAGTTATTCCTAGTTTAGCTACAGAATGTAACTCTGTAGTGTAACACCCAGGATTTTGAAAGCCAAGAAAGTAAAGGAAACCCTAAATTTAAGAGGGACTCGACGAGTCCAAGGAAGGACTCGGCGAGTCGGAGCGGGATCCGGGTCAATAAGAAAGTGACCAACTCGACGAGTCGGCCAAGTGGACTCGGCGAGTCTGGTCTGTGCGAGGAAAACCCTAAATCCGGGGCTTGAAGCCTATTTAAGCATCTCAATCTTCTTCCTAGGGCTCCTTTACAGCCTCTCACACCCAGAACGCCGCACCTGAAGCCCCCATTGTGTTCATTCAAGCTTTTAGCCATTTTTGAGTGGGTTTAAGGAAGAAGAAGGAGTGGGAATCTTTGAAGCATCAGGGAGTGGCTTTGGATCTGAAGTTTGGGGAGCATTTCAGAGCATTGGGAGGTATCAATTCGTTTCCCTCCTTTAGATCTTCTTTGGATACGAGTTTTGGGGCTTTTAAGCCATGTTTAAGGTCAATCTTGAGCTTGAGGTCCAGATCTGAGGTTGCTACCTCAGATCCATGCTTGTTTTGGTATGGAATCCCATAAAGTATCAGCCATTGGGTGGAAGTTGGAGCCTCTTGGTCCTAAACCCTAGCTATGGGTGTATTTTGCCTAGATCTCCCTCTCTACACGTAAAGTTTGCAACTTTACGTGGGAAATAGGCTTGGGGAGGGTAGATCTACAGTTTGGAGCTCATGCACGACTCGGAAGTCCTCTGCATGTAAGTGAATCTTAGTGGACTCGACGAGTCCTTCGAGTGGACTCGGCGAGTAGCTAGAAGATGAGGAGGAACTCGACGAGTGCGATGAACAGCTCGTCGAGTCGGATGAAGATGGGTATGAACTCGGCGAGTTGGATGAACAACTCGGCAAGTTGGATGAAGGTTGCCGTGTGCTCGGCGAGTCTGTTCTTAGACTCGGCGAGTCAGGTCAAGTGGTCCCAAACCCTTCGAGTTAAGACTCGAGTCAGCGAGTCGAGCCAGGACTCAGTGAGTTGGACAGGATAGGAATCGGGAATCAGTAGACTCGGCGAGTCAGGGGCTGACTCGGCGAGTAGAGTCGCGAGTGGAAGGACTCTGGACTTATGAACTCGGCGAGTCAGTAGGGTGACTCGGCGAGTAGGGTTGAGCTGGAAGGTTGACTTTGACCAGGACATTGACTTTGACCAGAGTTGACTTGGTTGACCTTTGGAGGTCAGTTAGACTAAGTGTTGGGTTGATATTGGTAGCTCAGGGAGCTTGCGGACCAGCAGTTCAGAGTCAGTGGTCGGGTAGCGGTCAAAGGGGTTAGCAGCAGCAGTTCAACAGTATCAGGTGAGTTTCCCTTTGTATGAATGGGTCTACGGCCACAATGCCGGCCCATGTAGTTATGAGTAGAAGACCCAGGGGTTAGCCCTAGGCACAGTATGCTTGTATGATATTTGGACGAGGTCCAATGGCAGAGGGCGGGTGCCCAAGGAGCGGTTTATGTGATAGTTTATACTTGTTGTCTGTGTGATACTTGTATGTGCCTGGTAAGGGGGTGAGTGAGGGCGAGGTCCCGTATCTCACCAATAGCAGAGTGTGGATGGTGTTCCACATCTCAGTAGCAGCAGAGCAGGGGCGAGGCCCAAGTTAGGAAAGGAGTGAGGGTGGGCTGGGCCCGAACCTCACTATCAGCAGGAGTATGGACGAGGTTCCATGACTCATCAGTAGCAGGACTCGGGCAGGGCCCAGAGATAGGCGAGGCCTTAGAGCAAGAGTTGTTAGTATATGTTTAGCTTATGTACTGTTATGTGATACGTTTATGTGCTATTATATGTTAGTGGGCGAGGCCCTGTGGCAGGCGAGGCCTAAGTGAAACAGATCTGTATCCGAGTGGGGCTCGAAGCCAGGCGGGGCCTGGAGCGGCGGGGCCGTTATAGCGGGCGAGGCCCGAAGTAGAGGGCGAGGCCCAGGATAGCGGGCGTGGCCCAGTATGTGCAGTATGTGATTTTGCATGGTATGTGGTAAGGTGGGGAACTCACTAAGCTTTGTGCTTACGGTTTTCAGTTTTGCTTTCAGGTACTTTCGGTAGCGGAGGGAGGAGCTCGGGGTGATCGCATGGCACACACCATAGAGTAGTCAGTCTGGGAATGTTTACTCTGATAATAAACATGTGTTTTTGAAAACTTATACTCAGATTATGTTTTGGAATGATGCTTTGTTTAAAGTAATGTTTTATTAAAAAGAAATTTTTGGTCTTAAATTTTGGGATGTTACAAGTTGGTATCAGAGCCTTGGTTTGAGGGATTCAGGCACACTCTCGGGTGTGCCTGAACTCAAACTAAGGGGTCGGATGAAAAGTTTTCAAAAGTTTTCAAAATGTGAAAGACTGTTTTGTAAAAAGAATTTTGAGAATGAAAAACAGTTTTAGAAAAGCAAAAAGAATCAAGAAAGAAAAGAACTTTGAAAAGAGAAAAGAGGTGTGGTGCATGCAATCAACCGAGCTCAAGTAAGTACCCCAAAATACCAACTTGTAACATCCCAAAATTTAAGACCAAAAATTTCTTTTTAATAAACCATTACTTTAAACAAAGCATCATTCCAAAACATAATCTGAGTATAAGTTTTCAAAAACACATGTTTATTATCAGAGTAAACATTCTCAGGCTGACTACTCTATGGTGTGTGCCATGCGATCACCCCGAGCTCCGCCCTCCGCTACCGGAAGTACCTGAAAGCAAAACTGAAAACCGTAAGCACAAAGCTTAGTGAGTTCCCCACCTTACCACATACCATGCAAAATCACATACTGCACATACTGGGCCAGGCCCGCTATCCTGGGCCTCGCCCTCTACTTCGGGCCTCGCCCGCTATAACGGCCCCGCCTGGCTTCGAGCCCCGCTCGGATACAGATCTGTTTCACTTAGGCCTCGCCTGCCACAGGGCCTTGCCCACTAACATATAATAGCACATAAACGTATCACATAACATTACATAAGCTAAACATATACTAACAACTCTTGCTCTAAGGCCTCGCCTATCTCTGGGCCCCGCCCGAGTCCTGCTACTGATGAGTCATGGAACCTCGTCCATACTCCTGCTGATAGTGAGGTTCGGGCCCAGCCCACCCTCACTCCTTTCCTAACTTGGGCCTCGCCCCTGCTCTGCTGCTACTGAGATGTGGAACACCATCCACACTCTGCTATTGGTGAGATATGGAACCTCGCCCTCACTCACCCCCTTACCAGGCACATACAGGTATCACACAGACAACAAGTATAAACTATCACATAAACCGCTCCTTGGGCACCCGCCCTCTGCCATTGGACCTCGTCCAAATATCATACAAGCATACTGTGCCTAGGGCTAACCCCCGGGTCTTCTACTCATAACTACATGGGCCGGCATTGTGGCCGTAGACCCATTCATACAAAGGGAAACTCACCTGATACTGCTGAACTGCTGCTGCTAACCCCTTTGACCGCTACCCAACCACTGACTCTGAACTGCTGCTCCGCAAGCTCCCCGAGCTACCAATATCAACCCAACACTTAGTCTAACTGACCTCCAAAGGTCAACCAAGTCAACTCTGGTCAAAGTCAATGTCCTGGTCAAAGTCAACCTTCTAGGTCAACCCTACTCGCCGAGTCACCCTACTGACTCGCCGAGTTCATAAGTCCAGAGTCCTTCCACTCGCGAATCTACTCGCCGAGTCAGCCCCTGACTCGCCGAGTCTACTGATTCCCGATTCCTATCCTATCCAACTCACTGAGTCCTGGCTCGACTTGCTGACTCGAGTCTTAACTCGAACGGTTTGGGACCACTCGACCTGACACGCCGAGTCTAAGAACAGACTCGCCGAGCACACGGCAACCTTCATCCAACTCGCCGAGTTGTTCATCCAACTCGCCGAGTTCATACCCATCTTCATCCGAATCGACGAGTCAGGTCGAGTGGTCCCAAACCCTTCGAGTTAAGACTCGAGTCAGCGAGTCGAGCCAGGACTCAGTGAGTTGGACAGGATAGGAATCGGGAATCAGTAGACTCGGCGAGTCAGGGGCTGACTCGGCGAGTAGAGTCGCGAGTGGAAGGACTCTGGACTTATGAACTCGGCGAGTCAGTAGGGTGACTCGGCGAGTAGGGTTGAGCTGGAAGATTGACTTTGACCAGGACATTGACTTTGACCAGAGTTGACTTGGTTGACCTTTGGAGGTCAGTTAGACTAAGTGTTGGGTTGATATTGGTAGCTCGGGGAGCTTGCGGAGCAGCAGTTCAGAGTCAGTGGTCGGGTAGCGGTCAAAGGGGTTAGCAGCAGCAGTTCAGCAGTATCAGGTGAGTTTCCCTTTGTATGAATGGGTCTACGGCCACAATGCCGGCCCATGTAGTTATGAGTAGAATACCCGGGGGTTAGCCCTAGGAACAGTATGCTTGTATGATATTTGGACGAGGTCCAATGGCAGAGGGCGGGTGCCCAAGGAGCGGTTTATGTGATAGTTTATACTTGTTATCTGTGTGATACTTGTATGTGTCTGGTAAGGGGGTGAGTGAGGGCGAGGTCTCGTATCTCACCAATAGTAGAGTGTGGATGGTGTTCCACATCTCAATAGCAGCAGAGCAGGGGCGAGGCCCAAGTTAGGAAAGGAGTGAGGGTGGGCTGGGCCCGAACCTCACTATCAGCAGGAGTATGGACGAGGTTCCATGACTCATCAGTAGCAGGACTCGCGCGGGGCCCAGAGATAGGCGAGGCCTTAGAGCAAGAGTTGTTAGTATATGTTTAGCTTATGTAATGTTATGTGATACGTTTATGTGCTATTATATGTTAGTGGGCGAGGCCCTGTGGCAGGCGAGGCCTAAGTGAAACAGATCTGTATCCGAGCGGGGCTCGAAGCCAGGCGGGGCCTAGAGCGGCGGGGCCGTTATAGTGGGCGAGGCCCGAAGTAGAGGGCGAGGCCCAGGATAGCGGGCGTGGCCCAGTATGTGCAGTATGTGATTTTGCATGGTATGTGGTAAGGTGGGGAACTCACTAAGCTTTGTGCTTACGGTTTTCAGTTTTGCTTTCAGGTACTTCCGGTAGCGGAGGGAGGAGCTCGGGGTGATCGCATGGCACACACCATAGAGTAGTCAGCCTGGGAATGTTTACTCTGATAATAAACATGTGTGTTTGAAAACTTATACGCAGATTATGTTTTGGAATGATGCTTTGTTTAAAGTAATGTTTTATTAAAAAGAAATTTTTGTCTTAAATTTTGGGATGTTACAAGTGGGTATCAGAGCCTTGGTTTGAGGGATTCAGGCACACTCTCGGGTGTGCCTGAACTCAAACTAAGGGGTCGGATGAAAAGTTTTCAAAAGTTTTCAAAATGTGAAAGACAGTTTTGTAAAAAGAATTTTGAGAATGAAAAACAGTTTTAGAAAAGCAAAAAGAATCCAGAAAGAAAAGAACTTTGAAAAGAGAAAAGAGGTGTGGTGCATGCAATCAACCGAGCTCAAGTAAGTACCCCAAAATACCCATACAAGTTTATGTTATGATTATCAGTTGGTAGAACAGCATGCTAGAATAGGACTAAGGATCTAGGGATGATGCCTTATGTGCCTGTTATTTGTGCTTTTGAGCTGCATGATAGTGCTGATTAGACAGCAGTAGGATAGCCTGTCTAGGTTATGCCTGAGTTTATGAGTTTGTGTTGCATGCTAGTCAGATTCTTGCTATGAGGATATGATTGCTTGAGTATGTTATGGTTAGATTTTCCCTTGACCGAATGCTGCTTGCTTTGTGCATTGTGGGATTCTGAGTGATGGGAGTTAGCCATTAGGTGGATACGACACGCCACATGTGATCAGGGTTGAATAATCTCAGAGTGTTGGATTTGGTCCTATTGCGCAGCTCTTGTTTGAGTCCAACCGTTGTAGGAACGAGTCTTATACTTGAAGGATTATCTGAGCCTAGTCACATGTGATGGTATCCAGGTGATGGATAATTGGCAACACAAGGAGACCTTCAGCAGCTGAGGACTGGTTTGAGTTGAGTTAGAGGTTCCCTAGGGTAAGCCTAGGATGAGATAGAGTTGGGAGCAGTATTAGTGGATAAGGGACCTGGTGGAGTCAAAGCAATTCCTAAGGAAAGTACGGATAGATGTGGAAGGTAGTATGGGCCCGTACTACCGAAATCAGAGGATCCGTACTCGATTCAGGAAGGGCAGAGACAAGACCGGGAACCTGGAAGGGCATGTTTGGTCTCGTATCAGTGATGAGTATTCTGATAGTGGTTGTGGTATATTTTCAGCATGGTGACATTGCGAGAGAGACCAGCGGGCGGATCAGGCGCCGGAGAGGGATCAGGCTCGGGTTCAGGGACCGAGCAGCTCGAGGAGCGGATGAGAGAGTTGATATCAGATGAGGTTACGCGCAGTATGCTAGCTCAGACTCCTGTGATCTTTGGCACGGTCAAGGAGGGCATACTGGAGATCTTGGAGGAGAGGCTGGGAGCCTTCCGTACTGAGATGATGGCATTGATGGGAGCACGTACCTTGACATTTCGAGTGTTCAGAGCCTGCAGGGCACCGGATTATCATGGAGCTAGGGATCCCATTGCTAGCAACAGATGGTTGGCGGATGTTGCCAACGCTTTTCGTACGAGCAAGTGCCCCGAGGGGGACAAGGTTAGACTCGCCTCCTGTCTTCTGAAGGACAGAGCGAGGGATTGGTGGGAGGAGATTAGTCATGCATTGGGGGATGATGCCGCGTTGGACGTGATGACTTGGAGCGATTTCTCGGCCAGGTTCATGGCGGAGTTTTCGCCGATTATTGAGGTGCAGCAGCTGGCACGAGAGTTTCAGGATTTGACGCAGACTACTGAGACTGTGGCGGAGATCACCGCCAAGTTCAGGGAGAGGGCTCTTCTTGTACCGCAGTATGTAGCGGATGAGGAGATGAAGAAGGCTCGGTACCATGAGATGTTGAGGGACGACATCAGGGAGTTCGTGAGCAGGTCCAGTTGTAAGACGCTGGAAGATATGATTTCTCGGGCTAGAGAGAGGGAAATTGATTTGGAGCAGATCCGGAAGAGGAAGCCGGATGAGGTTCAGGTGTCTTCAGGTTCGGGCAAAAGGCCCAAGGGATCGGATTCGAGATCGAGGGATCATCAGGACCGCAGTCGGTGCGGAAAGTGTGGCAGGGCGCCCGGGGGCGCGTGCAGGAGTGGTAGCGGTGGTGAGTCTGGCTGCTTCAAGTGCGGTCGGACTGGTCATTTTAGCAGGGATTGTACTGTTACCGCCGCGCAGGGATCAGACATGATATGTTTCCATTGCAACCAGCGGGGCCACAAGAAGGCTCATTGCCCCAGTTTGTCTTCTGCAGGACGAGTGATGGCACCCGCCCCTGCGACCTTGAGGATCACGGATGGCCGTCAGGGCCGGGTAGAGGCACCTGCAGCAGGGAGCAGGGCTTTCCAGATGACGACTTTGGAGACGCGAGCATCGCCGGACGTTGCAGGTATGCAATTTCCATTCTCAGTTCTTTTATTTTGTGCATGATTTCATTGTTATGGTTCTGCATCATTATCGGTATGAGTATTTTATTTTGATTGGTTGGTCGTGATCGAGTTATATGCCATCTGCATACCTTGGATATTTGTATGGTAGTTAGGGGGATGTGCTCTATTGAAGAGGGTTTCGAAGGATGCAGTAACTGTAGCATGCTTGGGAGGGATTTGGTACGTTTCGCTAGTTCAGAGTGGTGCAGTGATTGTGATGGATTGTCTAAATCCCTAGCTATGGCAGGCTTGGGTTCCTCAGTAGATGGGTTATGGAATGGTAGTAAAGATCGGGATCTCTTTGAGTATTGAGCAGCAAGGGGTAAGCAGGATCGAAGTGGGGGAGAATCCTCCGGGTGTGCCCAGAGAGGAGCACGCAGACCCAGAATAAGTACGTGACCTCCGAGAGGGAAGAGAAGTAGTTCAGCATTTGAGGGAGTGAGGATTTCATGGTTGGGAGTTTGAGAAACTCCATATCAGCTAGCGTGTGGGATGGTTATGGTTAGTTATGGTTGAGAATTCAGGTTGTGGATCGCCTGAAGGACTCGCGGGAGTCGGAATAAGGATCTTGAGAAGCTGATGGCACGTGGGTGTCTTCGTTCTAGCAGTCAGTAGTGGAAGTGTTGTAAGACTACAGGGCAGCTGTAGCATTCACTAGAGGTTAGCAGTGGTTGGTGATGTAAGACTATGGGTAAGCCGTAGCATTCCTTAGTAGTTTCGTTAGCGGAGTCGGGGCGAGGCCCTTATCTCCTAGTGATCAGGTAGGGATCAGGAATGGGTAGTGAATGAGAGTAGTAAGGAGTTGCTTGTATAGCTCTAGAGAGGTGAGACCTTGGAAGAGGCCGCTCCAGGATATAGCTGGGTGAGACCCGTGGGCGAGGCCCGTATGAGATTGGCAGTGTAAAAGAGACCTGGGAGCAGGGTTGCTTAGTAGTATGGTTGGATGAGACCCAAGGGCGAGGCCCGTGAGTTTTAGCAGCGCAGGTGGGACCTGGTCGGGATCTTAGTGTCAAGATAGGGGATCGGGGATCCCAAGTTTGTAGTGCCTGGATGGCAGGATTGTTTGAGCAGTTATAGATGGTCGAGGTTTCCTTGGGAAGTCGCTGAGAGCGACCAGTGATGGTGTTGGGACTAGCTACTGGTGGGAACCGGTAATCCAGTCATTGATAGGTTGGTAGGGACCAGGGCGGTCCCGGTTTATCAGGAAGTCAGTCGGGGAATAGTTGAATTGCCAGTCGGTGGCAGTGCGAGTATGCAGCGTATGGTGGAGTTCAGTTAGTTGAGTCGAGGGATGCTCGACACCAAGTGTTGGCAGGAAGGAGTGTCAGTGAGTGCTGACGGTGATGACCCGTTCTGGGAATAGCAGGGAGGTGATGGAGTTAGTGAAGGATAGGACCTTCACAGTGTCAAAGGAAAAGTCGGTTATGAGGCTTTGCCTTGGGAAGGCAAGGGATTTGTGCAAGGAAAGAAGTGGAGAACCTCTGCGGGTTCAGTGCAGTATTGGTGGAATACCAGCGCAGGTAGGCGGCTAGTGTTGGGTATTGGAGGAAGATCGTAGGCGGTGGGCCATGGTAAACTTCGAGGACGAAGTTCAGTTTAAGTGGGGGAGAGTTGTAACACCCAGGATTTTGAAAGCCAAGAAAGTAAAGGAAACCCTAAATTTAAGAGGGACTCGACGAGTCCAAGGAAGGACTCGGCGAGTCGGAGCAGGATCCGGGTCAATAAGAAAGTGACCAACTCGACGAGTCGGCCAAGTGGACTCGGCGAGTCTGGTTTGTGCAAGGAAAACCCTAAATCTGGGGCTTGGAGCCTATTTAAGCATCTCAATCTTCTTCCTAGGGCTCCTTTACAGCCTCTCACACCCAGAACGCCACACCTTAAGCCCCCATTGTGTTCATTCAAGCTTTTAGCCATTTTTGAGTGGGTTTAAGAAAGAAGAAGGAGTGGGAATCTTTGAAGCATCAGGGAGTGGCTTTGGATCTGAAGTTTGGGGAGCATTTCAGAGCATTGGGAGGTATCAATTCGTTTCCCTCCTTTAGATCTTCTTTGGATACGAGTTTTGGGGCTTTTAAGCCATGTTTAAGGTCAATCTTGAGCTTGAGGTCCAGATCTGAGGTTGCTACCTCAGATCCATGCTTGTTTTGGTATGGAATCCCACAAAGTATCAGCCATTGGGTGGAAGTTGGAGCCTCTTGGTCCTAAACCCTAGCTATGGGTGTATTTTGCCTAGATCTCCATCTCTACACGTAAAGTTTGCAACTTTACGTGGGAAATAGGCTTAGGGAGGGTAGATCTACAATTTGGAGCTCATGCATGACTCGGAAGTCCTCTGCATGTAAGTGAATCTTAGTGGACTCGACGAGTCCTTCGAGTGGACTCGGCGAGTAGCTTGAAGATGAGGAGGAACTCGACGAGTGGGATGAACAGCTCGTCGAGTCGGATGAAGATGGGTATGAACTCGGCGAGTTGGATGAACAACTCGGCGAGTTGGATGAAGGTTGCCGTGTGCTCGACGAGTCTGTTCTTAGACTCGGCGAGTCAGGTCGAGTGGTCCCAAACCCTTCGAGTTAAGACTCGAGTCAGCGAGTCGAGCCAGGACTCAGTGAGTTGGACAGGATAGGAATCGGGAATCAGTAGACTCGGCGAGTCAGGGGCTGACTCGGCGAGTAGAGTCGCAAGTGGAAGGACTCTGGACTTATGAACTCGGCGAGTGAGTAGGGTGACTCGGCGACTAGGGTTGACCTGGAAGGTTAACTTTGACCAGGACATTGACTTTGACCAGAGTTGACTTGGTTGACCTTTGGAGGTCAGTTAGACTAAGTGTTGGGTTGATATTGGTAGCTCGGGGAGCTTGCGGAGCAGCAGTTCAGAGTCAGTGGTCGGGTAGCGGTCAAAGGGGTTAGCAGCAGCAGTTCAGCAGTATCAGGTGAGTTTTCCTTTGTATGAATGGGTCTACGGCCACAATGCCGGCCCATGTAGTTATGAGTAGAAGACCCAGGGGTTAGCCCTAGGCACAGTATGCTTGTATGATATTTGGACGAGGTCCATTGGCAGAGGGCGGGTGCCCAAGGAGCGGTTTATGTGATAGTTTATACTTGTTGTCTGTGTGATACTTGTATGTGCCTGGTAAGGGGGTGAGTGAGGGCGAGGTCCCGTATCTCACCAATAGCAGAGTGTGGATGGTGTTCCACATCTCAGTAGCAGCAGAGCAGGGGCGAGGCCCAAGTTCGGAAAGGAGTGAGGGTGGGCTGGGCCCGAACCTCACTATCAGCAGGAGTATGGACGAGGTTCCATGACTCATCAATAGCAGGACTCGGGCGGGGCCCAGAGATAGGCGAGGCCTTAGAGCAAGAGTTGTTAGTATATGTTTAGCTTATGTAATGTTATGTGATACGTTTATGTGCTATTATATGTTAGTGGGCAAGGCCCTGTGGCAGGCGAGGCCTAAGTGAAACAGATCTGTATCCGAGCGGGGCTCGAAGCCAGGCGGGGCCGTTATAGCGGGCGAGGCCCGAAGTAGAGGGCGAGGCCCAGGATAGCGGGCCTGGCCCAGTATGTGCAGTATGTGATTTTGCATGGTATGTGGTAAGGTGGGGAACTCACTAAGCTTTATGCTTACGGTTTTCAGTTTTGCTTTCAGGTACTTCCGGTAGCGGAGGGAGGAGCTCGGGGTGATCGCATGGCACACACCATAGAGTAGTCAGCCTGGGAATATTTACTCTGATAATAAACATGTGTTTTTGAAAACTTATACTCTGATTATGTTTTAGAATGATGCTTTGTTTAAAGTAATGTTTTATTAAAAAGAAATTTTTGGTCTTAAATTTTGGGATGTTACATGTAGCCATTTACGTAGCAAAATAGCTATGAAAAACCATTTTGTAGCACATTCTGTAATAGAATAGCTACGGATTTCAATTCTCTGGCCAGTTTTCATAACTATTTAGGATTTTTCTTGTATTGTTCATTTATTTATTTATACCAACATAAAGGGTAACATCCAGCTGTCCAGTTACTCTAATTAGCTCTCAAATCCCCTTTTTTCCTTGTATCTTTTAAAGTTCCAGTCCGAAGTTAAAGCATGACGAGCATATCGAGACACAGGGAAGCTTAAAAGGTAGACATCCAACCTACAAGGGGATGATAGAGTTTTTTTTTTTTTTTTTTTTTTTTTTTTTTTTTTTTTTTTTTGCAAATAAGTTATTGTAGGAGAGAGCAAAATACAGGAGGCATATGTGGTGTTTGATGATAACTTATACAAGAAGTACGTATGTAACTTGTTCTTTCCTTCCAAGGAAACAAATATACATTAGTAAATTTTGAGCGTAGCATCAGTTTATTAACCCAAAAAAAACTATGTTATATGATCAACTTTGTTGTGCAATATGTATTTTAATACATATAAAAAAATACATCTAACCCACTATTGATAATTTTTTGGACATGAACCTTTGGAAGATACAATTCTTTGGGACAACAAAACAACAAAATAAGCACCTTCATTTCCATTGGAAAACATTAAAAAAAGGATTTGATTAGAATGGCAAAGTAATAGGGATGAATGAGCAAAGGACTTCATGTCCATTGGAAAACATTAAAAAAAGCTACAAGTGTAAGTCCATTGAGTGATAAAACTTAGAAACTGCCACCTAGAAGGATATTTATTTATGTAAAAACATACTACAAATAAGCTTGTGACTCTTGGTTTTTGGGATATTAGCCATCCTCCAGTACGTTAGACTTCCTTTGAGAGAGAGCTCTAAAGTATCGTTGCTCATCTAATGAAAGAAATAGATTAAAATTTTGAAATTGATTGCAGAAAACCAAAATATGAGTTATTTATCATCAAAACATGATCAGTTTAGTTACTATCAGCTCTACATAAAAAAATAACTACATAAGAATCATATCTACCTTTAAAGTGGGCGCCATCTCCAAATAAAGACTCGTCTGACTGTATACGCATATCAATTTCAGACCGCAGAAATCGCCATATGGTTAGGATGTACTCCCCGGTTGTTAACTGAAACAAAGCAAGATCTCCACCAATAATGTGAATCCAGGACTTATAATAACCCAATGCATCTTCTTTTTCATCCGCATCTCCATCATCATACACAAAACTTACCCCACACTCAATATGAAATGGTTTTAGCCTCATGCAAATAGTAATATGATCACCACATTCCATCTCATTCATCCCAAACATCCAATGGCTTAACAACGTCAAACTCTTTCCAATGACATCGACTCTGCGGATGTAGTGTTGGTATATCCAGGTGTGGTTCTTTCTTATATTACGAATTATTATCACTGGCAAATAAAAGAATTCATAATCCAAAAATCAAGATGTCAGCACACAGCATAAATTCAATCCTTTCAGCTTTTTCGGAGATGATGGGATGGTAAGTGACATTGATGACCCTATGCGTCTCTCTACAATCCAATTCGGCATCTCTTCGCCTCCATAAATTGTGCTGAATATTCCAAACTCATAATACATCTACCAAATAGAACAACCTTCATTAACTATATATACATGCATAATCATACAAAGTCATATAGATAAATTTTCCCAAACCTGGATTTTAGATTCCTATATTCTATCCTCAAGAAAAGTTCCTATGCACCTTCCGACAACGAAGTCTAGCTTAGCCCAGCACAAACTACGTAATACATTTTCCTCAACACCTTTCCATTGGTTGGATTTTTATCATGCCTTTAATTTCAAATGATGAAGGTGCTAAGATCTTCCAGTCTACTAAGAACAAGAGTGGGGACATTTGCGGATCAAATACAACTTTTTGTAGCAAATGCTTATCAGAGTCGAAGTAGAGGTCCAAATACGTTAGTGTGTGGAGGATGCTCTAATGACGTCAACATATTACAGTTTACCATACTAAGCCAGTTAATCCTAGGAAGGCTTCTGACACACCTAGGCAAGGAAACGATAGGATTACCGTCTAAATATAATCGTTTTAACATGGATAGCCAACTGAAGTCCATAGGAAAGGATTCGGTAGACAAATTATTATTCGCAAGTGACAACTTCACTAAAGATCTTGGTAAAGAAATCGTAAAGAACTTGAAATCACTTGGTATACCCTTGAGAATGTCGTCAGCCTTGAGCTTTTCCGTTCAATCCATATCCCTAATCTTAATTCGAGATTCACCAACACTACATCCCTTTAACAACAATGTTTTAACCTTTTTTAAAATTCCTATGGTTCTTGGTAGTTTTCCAAGCTTGTTGCAGTAGCTTAGATTGACATGCACAAGTTCATCACATTGTTCAATTGATTTAGAAACATCAAGCAAAATAGTACAACCTCTAAGTACTAAACTCTCAAGCCTAGGGAGATGGTCAAAGCCACCAATACGACTAAATTAAGAATCTTCAAGGATCCAAACAATCTTTTGTATTCTGAGCACAATCCAATTAAGTGTCGAAACCGACATAAGTTAGAATTACAATGAATGTTAATATGTCATCAACTCAAAATACAAGAGTAACAAATAGAGATAAGTTACCTTTAGCCTTTTATGAAGTCGTTGTGGATAACTGTAAAAAATCCCAAATGATTCAATATTGCTATATGTAACAACGTAAATTTTCAAAAAAAAAAAAAAAATTCATTTTTCCAACAGTCAAAATTACATTTAGAAACATTCTCAAAAAGTATTTCACAATTTTTATCACTCAAAACATATTCCCAAGATCATAGAAAATATCCACTTCGTGTGTACGGTTCACGCCGGCGCCTTCCCACGGTCGTCGCTAGTACCAGAAACACATAACACAATAACTGTAAGCATAAATGCTTAGTGAGTTCCCCAAAATACCGCATACAACACATATGCCACTGGAGGCTATAGCACGACCCTCCGGTCGATGTGTCTCAGCGGGACCCTCCAGTCCCGTGGCTCGTTGGACCCTCTAGTCCGGTCATAGGGCCAGAGGGCCCGGTCTGAATCGTTGGACCCTCCTGTCCGGTCTATATCGTTGGACCCTCCGGTCCGGTCTTATCAAATCATACAACATACATATATATCACATAGCACATATTCTCATACATAGCACATAAGACCCTCTAGTCCACACATAACACCACTCTGGGTAACGTATAGATAGAAGACTCACCTCGTGTAACTCGGTATCTCAAAAATCTCGAACTCTGTGAAATAGGACCTAGCATCCGCCTAATCATATAAATATACACTCGATATCAACATATTACCCCAAGGCAGACCAGTCCCTCTAATCACTCTCAGGAAGGGCAAAAGACCATTTTACCCCTTTCTTGACTCAAATACACTAAAATTGACCAAACCCTAAAAGTCAACAAAAGTCAACCCTCCGGGTTACGCTGCGCGTACCAAACATGTACGCTGGGCTTACCCGGAGCCTTTATAGGATCGGGGTACATGACCCCTTACGCCGCGTGTACTGGGATTACGCCCAGCGTAACACCTAGTTTTTTTATCCAACTCATTCAGACCTTAATCGGTTAAGACATTCGTCCAAAATCCAAATCTGACTCCTCTTATACGACTTAATCCATAAAGTCGAGACCTTTAAGCCTTTGCATGGCTGTAAAGGTCACTTTCTGCTCAAAACACCTTTCCTCTTTCCATATTGGGACTATAACTCATGCATGACACTAGATCCACGACCAAGACTGGATTTTTATGAATCCTCAACACAATACACACTAGATAAGGCCAGATCTAAGCTCATGGAGACTATTTGCACACAAAGTCTCAAACTTTGAACGAAAAACCCTAAAAATGGTCCAAAAAGCAAAACTTATGAGGAACAAGGAAAGCTCTGAGCTTTTTTACCTCAAATGGGATCTCCAACCTCTGTAGAACATGGATCTACACTTGTTCCTCAACTTCTAGTTCCAACAATGGCTCCTTCTTCTCCTTCTTCACCTTGAAAAAATAACTTCAAAATAAAAAAAAAAACACCCACAAGCTAAAGCACGGATCTCAGCTCTCTAGGGACTCACTCAAGGGGTTATGGTGGCTAGGGCAAAGGACAACATGTTTCTTATATAGTGCACAAGCCAGAAATTAGGGTTTGTATATGGGCTCACTACACCCAGCGTAACCCCTGGGTACACCCAGCGTACCCAGGCGAGTCCACGTCCAAAATAAGCGTGTGAGTACGCGCGGCGTACACCTTAGTACGCCCAACGTACTCACCAAACCAACATACAACTTAAGGGACTAATTTTGCCAACTCTCAAAATAGAAGGGTTATAAAGCTTACCTGGATTTCGGGTTGTTATACTATATGACATGTCAAGAGCAACCAGATTCTCTATTGGTAAGTCTGAAGGTATTGACTTCAAAGGGAACCCATGCATACACAACCATCTTAATTCTTTTGGAAAATTCTTATAAGAGTCGGTTATTTGCACATAATTTAGTTGAAGAAGCATTAGCCTATCCATCTTACTCAATGCATCTGTTCTCAACTCAAGTTTGCATTTATAATATATGACTATTTATCCAAATAATATATTTGTAGAAAATCGAAAAAGATACAATAGAAACTATTATGCACGAAAAAAAGGAGAAAAACAAAATGAGAAGGATAGCTAATGGTGAAGGATGTAGTCAACCTACAACACTCACAAGTTGCTCTAAAATGGAGACAAACGAAACAAATATCAACGAAGATTCCAACAAAATGTCATTGATGCAGAGATAGCTGTTGGCCAACATGCTGGAAAAAGAGTGTTTTTACCAAGAATTCCTCTATGTCCGTCTGACGATGAGATGTTCCCATTCAAACTTAAGAGAATGCAGTTTCCAGTTCAGCATAGTTTCTCTATGACAATCAATAAAGCTCAAGGACAAACAATTCCAAATGTAGGTGTTTATCTACTCATATGGCCAGCTTTATGTGGCGTTGTCCAGAGGAATATCACGTGTCAATACCAAGGTATTAGTAAAGCCAGAAAAAACGTTTCATAATGATGGAATCTACACATCAAACGTTGTGTACAAAGAAGTGTTATGTGATTAACAAGGTACAATCAACAACTTATTATTTTACAATTTCTTCAAATATGTAATTTAGATGCTTATTCGATGTTTCATGCAGGGCTAGCAAATGAAGCAACATGATTGCAGATTGGTGTAGTTTATATATTGGACATGTTATAAATGAACAAAACTACATGGTTGCAGATTTTTGTTATTTATATATTGTAAAATCAAGTATGAACTATTAGATGAATTATTTGAAATGTACACTCAACTTTTGTCGTATTGTATGACTATGCACCTAGCAAGAAACTATATGTTGAAATGAACTATTCGACAAAAAATAGTCTACCAAATAGCCGCAATGAATAGGTCACATCTAAAGGAAACCAATCATCACATTAAAACTATCTTCCGAAAGAAACTTTTTGCCGCCCGGCGCTTAGCGCGAGTAAACGGCTAGTAACTGTATAATGACATTTTTTTTATGATTTATGCAAAACCATATTGGTATCTAAGTTTGATGGTTTTGTAGAAACACAATGAAATTTGGTGGCCCATTAATGAAATCTTCTGTTACATCGAGGCTCTGCTCTTATTATAAATAACAAATATGACCTTCCACATTAGATGCTTATATGGTTAGAAGTGAAAATATGATATATTTATGTTGTCAAAAACTAAACTAAATAATAGCTTAATATGATATACTTTTGATTTTTATCTTTGGAAAAAATCTAAGTCTCCAATATGGCATGTTAGTTTTTTGGATTATGTTTTGTGGTTCTTACTAAAATCAATTTCCAGGCTAGAGGTGGAGCTTATTGATGAAATTGATAACAATATCTTCCGTAGATTGCACATATTCTCATAGTTTCCACTACAACAACTTATTGGGATTGACAATTCCATTAAAGTCGTCACTTCGTGGTTGAAAGATGCATCATCAAATACAATAGATATACTAACGATTTTGGGTATGGGTGGGATCGGTAAGACATCGTTAGCGAAATATGTGTATGTGCTACATTTTCATGAATTTGACACCAGTAGCTTCATTGAAGGTATCAATAGGAGATGTGTCGAAAAATCTAAGGGACCGCTTGATGTACAAAAAGAACTGTGTGATGACATTTCAAAATCAAGTTCAGTTCAAGTTCATGATGATTCTATATACACCTTAATGATAGAGCATGCAATAGGCCGAAAAAAAGTGATACTAGTTCTTGATGATATTGGTAGTCTTGATCAGTTAGATTCATTACTTAGAAGCAAAGGATTTCATACAGGAAGCAAAATCATAATAACTACAAAAGACGCATGGTTGACAGAGAGTTATGCACTTTTCAGAAAGAAGATTAAACCCAAGCATGCAATGTACGAGCTCAAAGGCTTATCTGAGATTAGATTCACAAAAAAATAATTGTTTTCATGCATTCATGTGCAGTGATCCTAAGGATGGTTATGAAGACGTGTCAAAAAAGATTGTAAAGTATTGTGAAGGACATCCAATGGCAATTAAAGTTTTGGGTAGGTCTTTACATAATCGAGATGTAAGTTATTGGGAGGGGTACATAGATAGGCTAAAGAAAAAAATGATTCCCCTATAAATAATGTTTTGAGAATAAGCTTCGACTCTTTACCATCAGAAAATGATAAGGAGTTGTTTAAGTATATTGCTTGTATTTTTGTTGGAATGGATAGAGATGTTACTGTAACAATATTAGAGGCATGTGATATAGAGACCAGGTCCGGGATCACGAAACTTATTGACAGATGCCTTCTTAGTATTGGATGGAATAAAGAATTGATGAATATTGAATTGATGATGCATCAGTTGGTTCAAGAGATGGGAAGATTCATAGTACGTAAAGAATCACTTGACAAGCCATGGGAGCGAAGTTGATTATGAGGTCATGAGTCATTCAATGTGTTGAAACAAAAAACGGTAGGATGCCATATATACTTGTTTAATGCATCTTGTATTTCTATATACCTGTTTATAACATTTTAAATTCCTTTTTCATCCCCTTTCTTTGTAGGGTACATAAAGTGTTCTAGGCCTCACCCTTGACATGAGAATGCTTGAGAAAGTGAAGTTACATGGACACTTATATAAACGACATACCTTTTTCTATATCTATCGGGTTTTGGTAATCATCACAGTTTTCGTTTCCCATATCTAGGGTCCTCGTTGAACACTATAATGGAAATGTTAAGAATAAGAATATATTATATCATCAAGAATGTAACATTTTGTAATGTAGACCATGTGATTTAGTAGTGATGTATGTGTGTGTTTCAAAAAGCAACACAACCCTTAATAAATAACCAACTATACTAAAAACTTGTAATCCAAAAAAATAATAGAAAAATAAACCACACACGAAAATTTCCATAGACATCCAAAAATTATTATTTATCAATTCATAAGTCAACACAATAAAAATAAACCATACATGAAAAAATTCACCACAATATGTCTAACATTAATGTAGATCAACAATAAAAGCAACACACTCATAAAAAAAGTTGTCAAAACTTCAAAAAAAAAGAAAAACCACCAAATGTCTCATGCGGAATTAAAAATTCTTCTAGGCATATTTATGATGTTAAATGCCTCCGGCATCCTCGGTTGGAACTCTACGTTGCTTAGTTTGGTTGATATTAAAATGTTCACTGAAAATAAGATAAAAACTATGAAAATGTATTGATTTAGTTATTTTAATATCACTACAAGTATTATAATTTTGTAGAAAAAACTTACTTGAATCCAAATGGACCAATTTGACCCGAGAAACAAATATTATATACTTTCTCTTTATCACATAGACAGTCCTCTCAATCTGATGGTGTGTTCGGTCGGTTATATATAGTTTCATCTTTATTATACTTCCCCTATTTATAATCAAATATTTCCAAAGTCACCTAATTTTGTTTTAGCGTAATAATAATAATAATAATAATAATAATAATAATAATAATAATAATAATAATAATAAACACTTACGGCCCATCTTGGAGATATAAATTGAACGAAGTTAACGTCAGTAAACCAGAATAACGGGAATAGTTTCGCTTGCCTCTGATGATTTTTCCAACAATATCTAAAAATAGCGATAATTAAAACGACAACTTGTTATTATTTTAAAAACTTTAGAATGCTAAAAATATATAGAATTTATTAAATTTACCGATCATCATTTTTCTCTCTGTCCGATCCTCTACTAAACTTTTTATTGAGGGAACCAATGGAAAAAACGGAAACCATGATATGATAGCATCGGCCAATCAATTAAACCGTGTGTTATTGTTGATCTTAATCATCAAATCGCCACGTAATAAACTGTATTCTTGATACCTCAGATACTCAGCATAGGTTAGTTCGATTTGGAAATGGTTTAAAGAGAACACACCACCCAATAGATTCCCTCCATAAATAAAACGCATCATTTGTTGTGGAACAATTGCTAACAATTTCTCTCTCTAATAGAAAATGTAATATTTTTATAAATAAAATACTTATGATAAATTATGAAAAATCAATAAGATATAAATAATTTTTAAACATATATTTTGATCAATGAGAACCATGAAGAGTTTGTGGGCTTTTGAGTCCCTCCAAATGAAATCCACACAAAGGGGTATCAAAATATACCACAAATGGTAGTTTAATAGCAATGAAAATGCATCAATGTAAATATGACCATTCATGATTCTATAAAACGAAAGTCAGATGTGGTTGATGTAGAATTGATTTACATCATTATTTATATAAAAAAACTATGTCGATTTGAGATGCCCAAAGTATAATAACATATGTATTGTAAATTTGAAATATACAAGCAATAAGAGTTTTTATTACATGATTTATTCATTAAATATTATAGAAAAACCAAAGCATATATATACAACAACAAAAAAGAAAATATGGTCGTATTCTTTAATTAATACTTTACAATATTTTTAGTATCTTATTGTATTTTCCTTTACAAATAGCTAGGTAGAGATAAGACTTTATCCATCATATTACAATTTTATGGGATCTATGTATTATTCATTTTGTGTTAAAATTCATACAGGGCAATATATTCTATATTTATGTAGTTAATTGTTTATAAAGTCTTTATCTTTTGTTTTTGAAAGACATCATGAAGGTTCGAGTTTGGTGTTGGTTTTTGGATCTTAGATTTTTGTTGTTGTTGTATGTTATGTTCCATTTTAATCATTTTAAATCCAACTGCAACATGTCTGGTGAAATGTTGGTGTTCACTCATTTCTTCATTTGTTGTTTGAGTAGTTGTATGTTTCTAAAATTTCACACCCATTATATATAAGTTGTCGTTCAAAAAAACAATGGATGAAGGAGGTTGAATTATTCATACAGTGCAATATGTTCTATATAAATATATATGAGATTAAACTATCTCGATAAACTATAAGCAATTATAAGATTATATACCATATTTTCAAGATAAATCAATAATTGCTTTCTATAAAGTTGAAAATCTTTTTTCTTATTTTACTAAAAAAGCAAAATTATATATAAATCTTTTGATTATATTTTTCACGTTTATAAATGTTTTTTTTTTTTTGGTAAATTCTCATTTTTTATAATATCATCGTTTTAGACATTATTTTTAGTCATTTGAGTTTTATTATATTTTATTCTACACAAAAATATAATATTAATAGCTTTTATTTTTAATTTTATAGATATATATTGAAAACAATTTATGTAAAGCTTTTTGATTCTATAATTGTATAAAATATGATATTAAAACCTTGTTTTTGGAACTGTAAACGTCATTTGATTGGGTTCACAAAACGTGGATCAGAACACCATGTTTTTTTACAATTACATATAATTATTATTATTATTTTTTTATGTTTTGAAGGATGTGGAAAATATATCATGATAAGGAAATAACATATAATAATTTAAAGAGTACGCTGTGAGGACATACTGTTGAACAATTATGAGTCATTCACATGGATCAGAGCAACTATACAGTTCCTAAAATCATACTGTTGAACAATGCATTGAAAGAGAGAGCAAAGATACATTGACCAATCAATATGACCATAATTTTTTTACCATTACATATTGTGCATATCACGATCAAGAAAATCAATTCAATGATCTTATCAGTCTAACATTTGGTTACTTAAAGAACACTTAATTCTACATATGGAATTATGGATCTTCCAGACGAACAGACAATAGACATATAGATATATTAAGGAAATAACATATAAAAATTTAAAGATCTAACAAATACATTAAGATGATTATACCATTACAGGAACAGGAACAAAGCAACACAGGGACAAACTGAATGCAATTTTTAACAAACAATCTTCACATGGTTACACCAAATTCGATCTAGTAAAGTAGAAGAAGTAAAGAAAACAGAAGACAGAAGAGAGAAGAAGATTCATCAAACAGCTAGAAGAAATAAAGAAAACCTGAATTCGTGTCACGAAATGTAATCCAATGCAATGAAGTAATTTTCTAATTCCCGATTCCTTGGTGGTGAATTGTGTTGTGAAAGTAAAAAAAGAAGAACATGATACATTAGATTTATAGACAGAATAATATAACATATGATGTATTTTCGGATATTACTAATTGTCAAAAATCATACCGAAAATATTTTAAATCATACCATAAATACTAAATGTCAAAAATCATACCGAAAATATTTTAAATCATACCATAAATACTAAATGTCAAAAATCATACCGAAAATATTTTAAATCATACCATAAATACTAACCGTCAAGAATCATACATAAAATATTTTAAATCATACCATAAATACTAACTGTCAAGAATCATACAAAAATTAATCATATTATTATCATATTTTCATTAAAATAATATCATACTAAAAATAAAATATATATTAGAAGCTGAAAATACTGTAAATGTTAGTAACATTTAAAAATAAAAATAATTTCTTCTAGTTATTTATAAAAAAGAAACCCATCATTTACTTAAACAACATAAAATACTAAAAAAAATTAATAAAAAAGGGTTGTATTAGTCGATAATAACTGAAATAAATTATGATACCTTTGATGATTTTTAAGATCCAACTTTTTAGTCAAAGTAAATGTAATATAAGTTGAAAACAAAGTAAATCAGAAAATTTGACAGTATTCTGCAATCAATACACTTTTTTTTTAAATCTTTTAAATAGAAATAATAATGCTATTACCCTATAATAGAAAAATGATAGTAGTACCCTGCTTCTTCCAGCAGCAAATGTGGCTCCAATTTCCTCATTTTTTGGACTCTTGGTTATTGGCAAAGCAGGAGGTACCCATCTAGACAATCAAAAAGTAAATAATTTAGTCTCATTTCAATTTAGTTATAATATATATGTAGATTAGGCTTTAGGGTGAATGATAATATTTTCATTTTTTACCTTTTCAACCCAGGAATCTTTATACTCCACAATAAAGGGATTTCGCATTTTCGATATAAGCTCCATCTACAAATAGAGATTGTAGATTAGTTTGGACATTTTGAAAGTAAAAGACTTTTCTAAAGTCATTTTCGATAAGATACTGTAACAACCCGAAGTTGTTCATCACCGAAAACCCATTCTACCCGTATAACTCGCCGTATATCGAAACGTTCCGATGTCGTTTTTGGGTTTAGTTAATTAAACTTATATGTTTAATTGATGCTAATTAGTGTCCAAACCTCTTAGGAACTCATGAATTTAGCTCAAAATGTTTAATTCATAAGTTTAGAAATGTCCTCACCGGGTTACGGTAACTTTATCGGGTGAGACCAAAAGCCCCGTTTAATGTCGGTATCGGGTAGAATTCCACCGTGTCCAAGTTTTGCAACCTATATAAACATGTTAAACCTTTCATTTGAAGCTTTTTCTCTCTCTCACTACTCTCTCTCTCTCTAACCTCTCTCCTAAATCCAAGTTTAAGGGTCCAAAACTCAATTTTAAGGCCTCAAATCCCTTAGGTACCTTCCTAACCTTAATGTATAGCATATTTGGCTTCCAAATTCGGGATTGAATCATGAAATAAGGCCTTGAATGTGAGTTTACGGCCTTGGTAGAAGCTTAGGCCGTAAACACATAGTTAAGGGGTTTTTAAGCCCTAAAACCCTTCCAAACCACAACTAGACTTTAGATATGGCTTAATGACTTCATGGAATGGACTTAGAACATTTTAAACATGGATTTTGATGGATTTGAAGGAGTTTATGGCCAAGGCACATGCTTGAGCCATAAACTCATATATATGGGGTTTTTGTGACTTTAAACCCTTCCAAAACACTAATAAGGCTTAGATATGAATTTTAGAATATTGGTTTTAGCCTTAGAAGACCTTAAACACATTATTTGAAGGATAATTGAGAGTTTACGGCCAAGACTTATGCTTGGGCCATAAACCCTTCATTTTGGGGTGTAAACTCCTTTAAAGGTGTTAGAAAGCCACTTTAACACCCCTAAAGCCTTAGAATAATTTTTAGAAGTGCATACAAACAAGTTTTTGGCCTTAAAACATAATGAATCACACTTTAGGAGAGTTTACGGCCATGAGGGGGGTCTCATAGGCTGTAAACTCCAAAAACACCTCAAAAGTCCCATAAAATTTCATGTAAGGCCTTGGAACAATTTTAGAAATCACATGTGATTGATTTGGAAGCATTAAAACAATTATTCAATGGTATATAGGAGTTTACGGCCATGATTCCCATGCTAGGCCGTAAACTCCCTTAAGTATGTCCATTGGTGTTTAAAATTCATTCCAAGCCCTTAAACCAAACCTAGAAATTTTCCCCTAAGTGTTTCAAGCCAATTTGCACCATAAATCACCCCACCATGAGTTTACGGCCATAAACTCATGGGGAGGGGTCATTATGGCCGTAAAGCCCCTAAAGAGTTTACTCTTGAAGTCACAATTCAATATCCTAGCTATATGTGTCCCCAAACGCCACCCGGGTCCCCCCAAACACTTGTAATGGGGTGTTTCCACAACTAAAAGTGTTTGTCCCTAGCAATTAAATAATTTAAGTCCTAATTAGATAAAAATGTCTATCTTTGCATTATACTTAGGAACCTCATGCGTTTGCAAGTCCCGAACCATCGTTTAGCACCCGAAATCGTCACATTTCTCGTCCGGTGAGTTCATACCCCTACGCTTTTTTCGTGTTTTTCAATGTTTTCAGGGGGGAATACAAGCAAACTATAACTGTTTTCAAAACATAACATTGATGTGTTTCAAATAATATCTGGCAAATTTATAAACACTTTTACTCCTTATGTATTATGCTGAGCATAAGGGATGATCTATCAACTACAACTAAATGAATTTTAGTTAAGAAAATAACCAAACTAATCAAATTATTATGGGAATAATTTGGGGTTCTTTAGTTCTCGTTTTATCATGTATTGATATGTGTATAAAGCTATTAGGTAAACTATGTCTGATTCAATTTATCTCTGTATCATTTGAATGTATTGCCAGATAGTTTCACTGTATGTATCTATATTCACTATATTATGTTTCATAATCTTTTGTATGTTTGATATCGTATGAGAACCCTGTGAATAGTTTAGTACTAGTTTGTGAGTTAGTCACTACCCTTTATGGATGATCAGTAAATCCTCCTCGGAAGTGTAACCAGAGTCTCCTAGAGGGAGAGCGAGGAATTTGTGAATAGATCTATTCGGGACTGACAATCCCACACCTTAACTGCTAGCTATAGTTAGGCGGGCACGCCTGGGGTGACAAATTCTGGATATCGTCCGACGTCTGACAAGCGTCAAGGAGGTCTCGTTGTCGTATCAGCATGGTTACTCGACTCACAATATGTATTAATATAAGTTTATTCACGGCTTTGGTTTTGGAGATATATATCTAGTACGGGATGGTAATCCCATGGTTTTTGGTCTATAGGGTTCATATCTATTGTAGGATGTTATTCCTATGGTTAGAATCTATATCTAGTTCGGGATAGTGATCCCATGGTTTTATCAAAACATCTTAAATCTAGTTCGGGATAGTAATCCTATGGTTTTATCAAATTATCTTGTATCTAGTCCGGGACGATATTCCCATGGTATAAAAATCTATATGTAGTACGGGATGTTAATCCCAAGGTTTTCAAACTATTTTTCCATCTACAGTTCACGTATATTAAAGTATTTTATATCTAATTCGGGATAGTAATCCCAAGATTCTCAATATATAGTTTTGTGTATTAAACTATACTCTGTGATATTCAATCGGTCTTGTAATTAGGAAAATATGGGATTTTCCTGGGGTAGCGTATAACGCGTAATTGAACTGTAATGAAGGATAACTAAACTGTTTTACATAAGAAAATATGGGATTTTCTTGGATAACATACCTTTTCGGAAAACTAAAGGAAACTGGTACATTTTTCAGCAAACAAACATCTTATGAACTCACCAGCTTTATGCTGATTTTCAAACCGCTTGTATTCTCAGGTCCACGTTAGACAGGTACCCGGCGATATCTTTTGGAGAAGACAGAGTGCTCAGAAGACTCGTCTTAAATTTTGTTCATATGATATATGTATAACACTTGTACAATTTACTTTTGAACAAATGTAAACTTTCAAATATATGTAATGTATTGGTTGTTTACTGTGATTACTATGTACACTGGATTTGATACTCAACATGGAGTCAACCCCGGAAATGTTTCCGCCTTTGGTTTTCGGGGTGTGATAGATACCAACACATGGGTACATGTAAAGACATAGGAAGTTAAACAAGAAAAAAATAAACAAAATACATAAATTCAAGTTTGTTTTGCTATTTTAGGATAGTTGATATCCTCAAAAATAGAAATATGAAAAGATTGTAGGATGATTAGAAGTAAAGGATACCAACCTCCTAATGTGCAGACCTACGTGTTCTATCAGCTTGGCGAGCAAGTTGTATCTTTTTCAACACATACCTTAATATACATAATTACATGGAATGGAAGAAAATAATCAATGTGTAAATGAAAATGCAATTAACCATCATGGAATAGAGTGACAATAAACATACAAACATATAATGGAGCCAATGTGCAGCCATCAAAACAAACAAATTACAAAACTTAGTAAACTCAGTTTCATCCTTACTTTTTTCTTTCATGTTTATGGCGTACAAGAAGGGCAGCACCAAATGCTCCCTTTCCAATTTGCTCAAGCACTTCGTATTGATCCATGTACCAAGCAATGCATTACACTCTGTCATATATCAAGATTCAGACTTGATCACAACATTGACAAATGAAAAAAGAAAGAAAAAAACGAAAATAATATGATAACTTGATGGACTTGCTTGCAATGGATCTTGGAGAAAGTAGTGGAAAAGGTTTATTTATTTTACCTTAAAAATTATTAATTTCAAGATGAAGCATATTTAACTGATTTTGTAATGAAGGGTGATAAACTGATAATGTCATTTAATTAATGTTTAAAAGGAAAAAAGAGAGAAAATAAATACCTTTGTGGTTCCAGATAGCTCCTTCTTTAAGCTTGCAAGATCATCATCAACTGATGAGCTCTCTAGCATTGCAAACTGCAAAAGGGTAAATCCGTAAATTCAGAAAGAACGACTTAATCCAATAAGCTATATTATACAGAAAAAGAAAACATACCTTTCCTTCAAGATCATTAGTAGTTAGCTGATTAAGAGCTTTTGCTTTGTGATATAAACTTGACCACACACAAAGTCAGAAACATCTTCCTTGTTTCATGGTAGGCGTGACTTTATTCTTTCCTATGTTTGAAAATAAGCCATACATTTGGTAGAATAATAAATTTGGTTGCAGCTATCCATGACTTTTACCAAGTAGTTAGGATTTTTAAGCTTATCTAAGAAGCCGAATCATAGGCTTGAAGGACAGAATACATCCCATATTGTAATTTGTCTTTCAAATATTTTATCAACAATAGCCCTTTGGCAACATCTCCATGCACGTCCAATTTATTTAGATAACATCTGAAACCCATATTTGTTCACAAAACTTTAGCTTTCTTGCATACAAATTATTTTATAAATTCCAACAAGTGGTATCAGAGAGAGGTTAGTGTATGCCAAAATATATGCCAAGAATGACAACTCTCGAAGGTGAAGGTGTTCAAAAAACAGAGAAGAACAGTAGTGTTACGTTACACTATCCGATGCTTACAAAGCTAAATTAATCGGTGTGAGCTATAAAGATGCGTGTGAATCTGCAAGCACAAGGAGTGTGGGATGCAATTCAAAAAGACGACGTGGACGAACGAAAAGATCGGATGGCTCTTGCGGCTATCTATCAAGCGATTCCGGAGGACGTGCTACTTATGTTAGCTGAGAAGGACACGGCTAAAGAAGCATGGGAGACGCTGAAGATGATGCACATGGGCACCGATCGAGTAAAGGAGGCTAAAATTCAAATCTTGAGAAGCGATTTCGAGGTTATCCGAATGAAAGACGGTGAATCGGTGGATGAATTTTTCATAAGGTTGAATACCATTGTAACCCGTATTCGATCTATGGGCGAAAAAATAGAGGAGATTATGGTGGTGAAGAAGTTCCTTCGAGTCGTCCCATTACGATTTATGCAAATCGTAACATCTATCGAACAATTTGGTGACATAAAAAACATGACTGTGGAAGAGGTTGTGGGTCGTTTAAAAACTCATGAAGAGAGGCTTCGGGGTTATGGTGAGCAAGGAGACGGACCTTCCTTGCTGCTTACTCATGCCGAGTGGGCAGCACGATCCAAGAAGACCAACAAGGGGAGCTCGTAAAATACCTCAAAGGAGAGAGGTGATCATGGTGGCCGAGGCCGAGGGAGAGGCCGAGGATGAGGGCGTGGCCGAGGAGGTGGCCGTGGATGCAATGCAAACCAAAATGACTATAAAAAAGATAAAAACAAAGTAAAATGCTTTCGGTGTGAAAAGTTTGGTCATTATGCATCAGAGTGCCCTGAAAAGAACCAAGGTGAGGAGGCGAACCTCACACAAGCCAATGAAGACCAACCCATCTTGATGATGGCAATCTCACAAGAATATGTACCCGGAAAAGTGTCGCTAAACGAGAAGATTTGTGTCAATCTTCTTTCCTCGGCGGAGAGTCGAGTGGAATCCGAGGTGTGGTATCTCGACAACGGTGCTAGCAACCATATGACGGGAGACCGCTCAAAGTTTCATGAGTTAAATGGAAATGTGACGGGTCAAATGAGATTTGGCGATGGTTCTACTGTTGCTATTTTTGGAAAAGGCTCGATTCTATTCGATTGCAAAAATAGCGACCAACGACTTTTAAATGAAGTATACTACATCCCAAGTCTAAAAAGTAACATTATTAGTCTTGGTCAAATGACGGAAGAAGGAAGTTGAGTCATTATGGACGGGTCGGATTTGACGGTATACGATAGAAATAAGATTCTACTTTTAAAATTTCAAAGATCCGCAAACCGGTTATACAAAAATCCTTTGAAAACCGGTAGACCAACATGTCATTTAGCCACGAAGGATGAGCCGGCTTGGATATGGCATTCTAGACTCGGTCATGTTAACTTTCCCGCGTTGAAGAAGTTGTCCGAAAAGAATATGGCAACTGGAGTTCCAAGGACTGAACATCCGAATCAAGTATGTGAAGGGTGTGTTCTTGCAAAACAAAGTCGAATCTCTTTCCCAAACCAATCAGTTTTTCGAGCTCAAAAACCACTTCAACATGTTCATGCACACATTTGTGGTCCGATCACACCCACTTCTATTGGAGGAAGCAAGTATTTTCTTCTTTTAGTCGACGATTATAGTCGGTGGATGTGGGTTTATACGTTATCCAGGAAGTTTGAAGCCTTTAGTGTTTTCAAATGTCTCAAGTTGATGGTCGAAAAAAGTTCGGGTTATGAATTGAAGACACTACGCACAGATCGAGGGGGAGAGTTTACGTCAAAAGAATTCTCATTATTTTGTGAAGAAAATGGAGTAAAAAGACATCTGACGACACCATATTCGCCTCAACAGAATGGTGTTGAAGAAAGGCGAAATCGTACGGTTATGGATATGGCAAGAAGTCTTCTTAAGGAAGAAATGTACCCGGAGAGTTTTGGGGAGAAGCCGTTAGACATGCGGTTTATCATCTAAATCGTTTACCTACAAAAGCACTCATCGACATCACGCCGTATGAAGCATGGTTTGACAAAAAACCAAACCTTGAACATTTGAAGGTTTTTGGTTGTGTTGTCTTTGCCAAAAGTGTAGGAGGTCATTTGAAGAAACTTGAAGACCGAAGCAAAAAGATGGTGTATTTTGGAGTAGAATATGGAAATAAAGGGTGTCGATTATTTGATCCGGAGAGTCGGAAATTGCGGGTTAGTCGTGATGTTGTTTTTGACGAAAACGAAGGATGGAATTGGTACAAAAACAAGGAAGAGGAAGAGACGACTGCTAAAACATTCACAATAATCGAGTTGGATGGTAACGAAGTCAACCCGATGAATCCGGACATCCCCGAAGTCGATCTGGAAAATCTGGACAACCCCCATGTCGAACCTGTCCAGCCCGTAACAGCCCCAAGTTCTCCTACTACAGCCCCGATTTCTCCATCTTTGACTGACACAGATAGCCCTCCAAACTGGGTTGGGCCAAAAGGACTCTGTTCGCTTGCCGATATCTATAATGATTCCGAAAATGTGATCCTAGAACCCGAAGAATTGTTAATGATTGAAGCGGATCAACCCTTGAATTTTGAAGAGGCGGTTACATATAAACCATGGCGGGAGGCCATGCAAACAGAGTTGGATGTGATCGTTAAAAACAAGACGTGGCAACTCACCGACTTGCCACCAGGTCAGAAAGTGACAGGATTAAAGTGGGTCTTTAAAGTGAAAAAAGACAATCTTGGAAATGTGGTAAAACACAAAGCTCGACTTGTCGCAAAAGGTTACGTACAAAAACAACGAATTGATTTTGATGAAGTTTTTGCACCGGTAGCACGACTTGACACGATAAGGCTCTTTCTTGCCTTAGTAGCTCAACATGGGTGGGTTGTTCACCATTTAGATGTCAAGTCGGCTTTCCTTAATGGTGATCTTGAAGAGGAGGTCTATGTAAGTCAATCGGAAGGATTCGTTGACAAAGTACATAGTCACAAGGTGCTAAAACTCTCAAAAGCTCTTTATGGTTTACGACAAGCCCCTAGAGCATGTAACATTCGATTGGATAAAAGCCTAAAAGGACTTGGTTTTTCGAAATGTTCACAAGACACGGCGGTGTACAAAAGGAACTCAAGAGGAAAAACTTTTTTAGTTGGTGTCTATGTTGACGATTTGATCGTTACCGGATCAAACAACAAAGACATTATCGAATTCAAGGACCAAATGAAAAAAGAATTCGAAATGAGTGACTTGGGTTTACTTTCTTACTACCTTGGAATAGAAGTGGCACAAAAGAAGTGGGAAATTTCTTTACGACAAACGGCTTACGCAAAGAAGATTTTGGATCAATTTGGGTTACTAGATTGCAAACCTGCAAGTTCACCGATGGAACCAAAGTTGAAAGTCAAGAAAGACGAAGACGATGAAAAAATTGACCCGACCAAATATAGACGAGTAGTGGGATGTTTGAGGTACTTGACGCATACTCGACCAGATTTTTCGTACGCGGTTGGACTTGCAAGTCGTTTCATGGAGCAACCCACCACTTTGCATTTCCATGTAGTAAAACACATTTTACGATATGTCAAAGGAACCATTGATTACGGAATCAACTATGGAAACGGTCGTGAAGTTGAAGACTTGGTTGGGTTTAGCAATAGTGATCATGGTGGTGACAAAGTTAGTGGAAAAGGCACAAGCGGGATGATTTTCTACCTAGGAAGAAATGCGGTGACATGGCAATCTCAAAAACAAAGGACCGTTGCTTTGTCAACATGCGAAGCCGAGTTCATGGCAGCCACGGCAGCGGCATGTCAAGCCATTTGGCTTGGTAATCTCGTGAAGGAGCTTACTGGTGATCATGTTATGCCTATCACGTAGTATGTTGACAAAAAGTCAGCAATTGAGTTGATGAAGAATCCCGTGTTTCATGGTAGAAGCAAACACATTGACATTCGCTATCACTTCATAACAGAATGTGTCGAGGAAGGGAAAGTTGTAGTGGAACATGTCGAATCAAAGGATCAGCGAGCAGACATCTTTACAAAGGCCTTGACACAAGTGAAGCACGGCGAAATGCGAAATATGATCGGTGTGACAGATATTGAACTTGGTCCGGTTTAAGGGGGAGAATGTGATATAAACCTAACCACACACAAAGTCAGAAACATCTTCCTTGTTTCATGGTAGGCGTGACTTTAGTCTTTCCTATGTTTGAAAATAAGCCATACATTTGGTAGAATAATAAATTTGGTTGCATCTATCCATGACTTTTAGCAAGTAGTTAGGATTTTTAAGCTTATCTAAGAAGCCGAATCGTAGGCTTGAAGGAGAGAATACATCCCATATTGTAATTTGTCTTTCAAATATTTTATCAACAATAGCCCTTTGGCAACATCTCCATGCACGTCCAATTTATTTAGATAACATCTGAAACCCATATTTGTTCACAAAACTTTAGCTTTCTTGCATACAAATTATTTTATAAATTCCAACATGCTTGAGACTCCATGGTCATAACTAACATCAAAGAAAAAAAAGTTAGAAGGGCATTCATGTCTTTTGTTTTGTTTTAAGATAGAAAGAAATGGAACATTTTTCTTCCATCTTCTCAAATGCTGAAAGAGCACTGCTTGTATTCACATTCCCCAACATTTCACTTACTTTTGTTGCAGTTCTATACAAAAAAAAAATACATTAACTCCAACAAGTTATAGCAAAATCTCAATGTTATTTAAAAAAAATAAAATAAAACTAACTTTGCAGATTGTGCACGTGCTTTGAGAGTATCTTTCTTTGACTTAGCCTCTTGTATCTTGCTTTCTAGAATCTGTTAAGAGAAATGTATTATTACACATTTGGAAATAAGAAAAAATTTCAGATGTTGGAAACAATATTTAAAAAGAGGTGAAAAATATACCCGAGTGTTATTCACAAGATTATCCACAACACCTTTCTGTTGATCAAGTTGAGTCCTCAATGAAGTTGCATTTTCCTGTAAAACAATACAATACAATCATATATTTTATATAAAAGTATCAAATATCATTATGAGTGATTTATAGATCTAAAAAAAATGAAGTCTTACAGCATAAGATTTACGCCTCTTTAAAGCTTCACGTGCAAGATCTTCATCTCGATTACTAAGAGCAAGTTGTGCTCTCTTGTACCTAAAATTTAATTCTTGTTTTTATAAAAAAAAACATTTATGAAAAAAAAGGTCTATGGTGAGTTACCAATCTTCAGAAGCTTGCTCAGAAGCTTTATATTTGTTCTCCAACCATTTTTGAGATGCCAAAACCTTCACAACCAAAATCATGAAGGTGGTGGTAGGCGGCGGAATCAAGCTTTAAAGACTTAGCAATGCGTAATGCTTTCTCAAGAGGGTCCTTGACTACTGCATGAAGTTCAAAAGAACTGGTCTTAAGGGCTTCTCGTACTTTATTCACTTCAGGGGTAGAAAGGTGATCATACGCATTTGTCTCAAAAGGATCAACAATCTTGGCTCCTCTGTGAGTTCCACCATGTCCTGGTTTTCTGAAACATCTTGGGCCACCATGCTTGTCTCTTGGTAGTACACGTGTCCGCAATGCTTCTTCATCAAAATTAGCATCAACCCATTAATCTCAAAATGCAACAGTTCATTGTTGCAATAACGAGAAATTGCATGTAAACTATGTCCTAAAGCAACACCAATGAAAGGATGAAAAGAAAAGCTCCAAACAACTGAATCCAGAACACATAACGGATGCAACAAGTTAAAAAGGTTGCATCTCAAACATGATGATCTTTAACACCATAGATCAGATATCAGTTTCAAAATTTAGAGAAATTTGTAACTTTCGGCGGGAGAAAATAACTTAAAAACTGATACAGTTTGAGCTGGAGAGATTTCATGTAATGAAACATTAACAGTGATTTTGAAGTTGAAAGTACCATTACCCTTGCTGTTGGAATCCGCATTCACATCTTCACCAACAACCGGAGCAACAGTTGGTGTATTGTCTTTAATCTGATTATTGAGTTCTGAAACTTCATTGAAACCCATGATTTTGCTTAATGCATCATCACTCAGAATTGTCTCGCATGCCGTAATGCTTTAAACTACTAATCGGACATGGAAGCAATAAACATACCCCATTGTGCAAACTCCAGCTGAGGAGAGCATAAAAAATTTGTATTATCATAAATATGTTGAAGATGGGTTTGAGGGTACCTGTGGTCAGGGGCGGAGCCAACAATCTTTTCTAGAATGTTCCTGATGAATTATCAAAAACATATATATATATATATATAGTAAACATTGCTTCTTGTAATAAAAACAATAACTAAACAAACTGTAACACTAGAAATATCAAATATGTATATTCAAAGGTAAAATGGAAGTCACTTTTTTCTGCTAGCTTAAAAAGAAAAAACAATAGGCATTTGGTTGAGTTTTGACGATGTTGAGGTGAAAAGGGCAACAAATATCTTTGCATATTTGATGTTTGCTTACATGCTCTCCTTCAATAAAATATGGCATAAATTAACATATGCAGCAAAAAGATGATTAAGTAGAGAATTGAACTTACGAAAAGGAAACTCCACTGTAATTAAACTCCAAAATAGAACAACTTAAGATTGGTTTTTTCAATAACCATGAAACTCGCCATTCTTCACTATATGAATTCTGTTAGCAGCCCTTTATCAACATCTTATAGAGTTATGGTACCCAAACCTATCCAAGCTTTAATATAAAGAGATTGTCGAGATCAGATCAAAACTCATGTGTTTAATTAAAAAATTCAACCATCAAAATTGGAACAATTTTATACTTATATATCACCGACTTCTTGGCAAAATTCAGTTGTGTTCATGAATCAAGAGTGGGATCAACTTTGATGAAAACAAAACCAATATACATATGGCTAATGGTCGGCACATAGTTTAGAATAAAATAAAATATAACAGTAAACATATACCCTAACTTTGTTTCGGAATATAAAATATTAACCCACCATAACGTGATTAACCTGATTGCTTCTCATATGCTCCGATCCCCCACTCCCGCTGCAACATCGGTTAAGAGGATTAGAAATTTAGAAGACAACGATGTTCAGGACGCCTCTAGCTTCTAATTTGGTGTTGATTTGAGCTAAGGGGACTTCGGGTTTTCGACTAATTCAATTGATTTGAAGGAAGCTGAGCCCTGGGCTAGTAAAAATTTGGATTAAAAAATTTGAGAATGTGAGGGTGGGCCAGGGCTTACTGTCGTTCTCATGTGGCTCCGCCACTGCCTGTGGTGGCTGAGGGAGGTTACGAAGGTGGTGGTAGGCGGCGGAATAATCAAGCTTTAAAGGTGGTGGTAGGCGGCGGAATCAACTGTTGAAAGGTCCGTTTTACTGAGACCTGATTTGTCGTCAGCAGCGGCTTCTTGAGATGATTGACGCAGATCGTTAGGGTTTTTCAGGATCGAAGATGCTGAGACCTGATTCGTCGTCAGCAGCGGCGTCCTCCTCCCCTCTGTGTTTGGGATCTTTGATAGCTGAGACCTGAGAGCGTGTTTGTAACAGCCCGGAATCTCAGGTATTATTAAAATTATGTTTTTGGGGTGATTTAAGAGGGGACTCGGCGAGTTGGAGCCTAGACTCGCCGAGTAGGATCGCAGACTTGGTCGCGGGATCGCGACTGGACTCGACGAGTCCAGATATGGACTCGGTGAGTCGACGTTGTTTAGCGGAAACCCTAGCCGTTTGGTTTTGGAACCTATATAAGGCACATATAGCCCGTCATTGTCCGTCTTTAGTCGACTGTGAAGAACCCTAAACAGCTGTAGGCATCTAGAGCAAGATTGAAGGGTATTAGGGCTTTGAAGAAATTGTTGTGCAAGGAGGAGAAGAGTTTTGGCTAAAGGAACAGCAAGGGATTCGAGTTCTGCGGTTTGGGGACACAGAGAGTGCGATATTCAGGTAATATTTCGGATTCTTTCTGTAGTGTTGATGTGTGCATGGATTTAGGGTTTATGAAACCCATTTGGTGATTAGATGAATTAGTACATTGTTACCCAAACGACTATAACCCTGTATTAGGACCTTTAGAGGTCCAGAAGGTCCCATGCTTGTGTATTTCGGGACAAAACTTATCTCAGGAACCAGTTTGATCGACTGCATGGCATGGACTCGCCGAGTCCGATGAACAGACTCGGCGAGTAGCTTGGAGATTTGCTGGAACTCGTCGAGCTGTTCTTCAGACTCGGCGAGTGGAGTCGGGGTGGCCCCGCGATTCTTCCACGAGGACCTCGTCGAGCCAAGAGGGATACTCGACGAGTAGAAAGGGAACATCAGGGGAAGTTGGGGAGGACGTCTAGACTCGCCGAGTCGCCATGGCACTCGCCGAGTCCGGTCGAGTTGACCATTGACCGTTGACCATTGACCAGAGTTGACCTAAGTTTGACTTCTTAGGGATAGTCACACTTAGAAGATATAAGTATTAATGAGGGATATGTGTTGTTATAGGGAGATTGTAGCTCGTCGAAGTGTGCACGAGTGATTTCAGGATTTGCTAGCTTTCAGCATTCACGAGGTGAGTCTTCTCACTATACTGTACCCGGAAGGGTTTGACTGTGTGACCGGAATGTCGGATATGATATGTGATATGTATGCTATATGTGGTAAGTCATTTGTTATATGTGTGCTATGTATGTCATGGGCCGGAAGGCGATTATATTATGGGCCGGAAGGCGATATGTTGTGTGATGGACCGGAAGGTCGGCGTGGGTAGGACCGGAAGGTTTACCCAGCAGGGACGGAAGTCCCCTGAGACACATGGACCGGAAGGTCAGGGCCTGGAAAGGCGTATGTGCGTAAGTTGTATATTGGGGAACTCACTAAGCATTTATGCTTACAGTTGTTATGCATGTGTTTCAGGTACTAGCGAGGACCGTGGGAAGGCGCCGGCGTGATTGATACACACTGAAGAATGTTTTTATGATCTTGGGATTTAGACTATTTGTATTGACATAGTACTTAAACTATTTATGCCTTGTTTTGGATGGAAATACTTATTTTTAAAATGAAAAATTTGTTTTGAAAATTTGAGTTGTTACAATTGGTATCAGATGCTTGGTTTGAGGGATTCGGGTGCACCTTCGGGGGTAACTGAACTCAAACCGAGGATTTGAGGAATTTTTTTTTAAATAAAGGCATAAACTTTTGTAAATGGTTTTGTGGTAAGTAAGAAAGAAGCAGTGTGTACGATCAGTCAGCGCCCGAACGGTAAAGATCCCCAAAATACCTTACAATATTATATGATATGAATTGTTATGCATGCTAGAAGACTAGGTATTCATGATAGGACTAGAGTGGCCTGATTTGTGATGCCTTAGTCTAGGGAAGTTTGCCAATATGAGATGCTTTGTTTGTGTGCGAGGCAGTGTCTACAGCAGGGCTGTAAGGGTTTTGTGGCGTATGTGATGGATACGCGGGAGGTTTCCGAGATACCGAAGTCAGTTGAGGAGGTCCCTGTGGTGCGTGAGTTTCCAGATGTTTTCCCCGAGGAGCTGCCGGGAGTGCCTCCTGTGAGGCAAGTAGAGTTTGGTATCGATCTAGTTCTGGGGGCCGCGCCTATTGCTAAGGTGCCTTATCGTCTTGCACCTCCAGAGATGCAAGAGTTGTCCTCGCAGCTCCAGGAGTTGCTGGGGAAGGGATTCATTCGGCCGAGCAGCTCGCCATGGGGAGCACCTATTTTGTTCGTCAAAAAGAAGGATGGTTCACACCGGATGTGCATTGATTACCGGGAGTTGTACAAGTTGACGGTCAAGAACCGTTACCCGTTACCGAGGATCGATGATTTACTCGATCAGTTGCAGGGAGCATCTTGGTTTTCCAAGATCGATCTGAGGTCAGGGTATCATCAGGTGAGAGTGCGGGATGAGGATGTCCAGAAGACAGCGTTTAGGACGCGTTATGGGCATTATGAGTTTGTGGTGATGCCTTTCGGGCTCACCAATGCCCCGGCTGTGTTCATGGATCTCATGAACAGGGTATGCAGGCCGATGTTGGATCGGTCAGTGATTGTATTTATCGACGACATTCTGGTGTATTCGAGATCTAGAGAGCAGCATGAGGAACATTTGAAGGAAGTCCTTGAGGTATTGAGGTCGGAGAAGCTTTATGCAAAGTTCTCCAAATGTGACTTCTGGTTGCGGGAGGTCCAATTTCTAGGACATGTTGTTAATCAGAAAGGGATATTGGTCGATCCGGCCAAGGTTGAGGCGGTGATGAGTTGGGAGGTGCCGAAGTCACCCTCTGAGATCAGGAGCTTCCTTGGGTTGGCAGGGTATTATCGGAGATTCATTAAGGATTTCTCCAAGATCGCAGTGCCGCTCACCAGATTGACCCGGAAGGGTGTGGCATTCTCATGGGGGCCCGAGCAGCAGACCTCCTTTGAGGCACTTCGCCAGAGGTTGTGCGAAGCCCCGGTATTAGCTCTCCCAGAAGGAATGGAAGATTTTGTAGTATATTGTGACGCATCGATTTCGGGACTGGGTGCAGTGTTGATGCAGAGGGGTCATGTGATAGCTTATGCGTCGAGGCAGCTGAAGCCTCATGAGGCGAGGTATCCCACGCATGATTTAGAGTTGGGGGCAGTAGTGTTCGCTCTCAAGATTTGGCGTCACTACCTGTATGGGGTTCGATGTACGATATACACGGACCATAAAAGCTTGAAATATTTGATGGATCAGCCCAACCTAAATATGCGTCAGAGGAGGTGGTTGGATGTAGTCAAGGATTATGATTGTGAGATCCTGTACCACCCGGGCAAGGCTAATGTGGTAGCCGATGCATTGAGCCGTAGGGCGGAGAGCACTCCATTGCGAGATGTATGCTTGAGACTGACTGTGATGACTCCAGTATTGGATGCTATTCGTGGGGCACAGGCAGAGGCTGTGCGACCAGAGATACAGAAGAAAGAGCGGGTCGTTGGGTTAATTTCAGAGTTCGTTAAGGATGGACGAGGGCTTCTGACGTTCCAGGGTCGGATCTGGGTACCGTTCGTGGGCGGTACGCGTACTACTTTGATGGAAAAGGCTCATAGATCAAAATTCTCGATCCATCCCGGTGCTACGAAGATGTATTTGGATTTGAGGAAAGAGTATTGGTGGCCCTGTATGAAGAGGGACGTCGCATGGTTCGTTGAGAGGTGCTTGACCTGCCGTAGGGTTAAGGCCGAGCACCAGAGACCGCATGGCAAATTACAGCCATTGGAGATTCCCGAGTGGAAGTGGGAACAGATCACTATGGATTTCATCACCAAATTGCCGAGGACTGCCAGGGGAGTTGATGCAATTTGGGTGATTGTGGATAGGTTGACAAAGAGTGCACACTTCCTTGCCATCAGCGAGGGTTCTTCAGCGGAGAAGTTGGCGGAGATATACGTGAGAGAAGTGGTATCTCGGCATGGAGTGCTGATCTCGATTGTTTCAGACCGTGATGTGCGCTTCACTTCCAGGTTCTGGAAGAAATTCCATGAGGAGCTGGGTACTAAATTGCATTTTAGTACCGCATACCATCCCCAGACAGACGGTCAGAGCGAGCGGATGATTCAGACGCTGGAGGACATGCTTCGAGCGTGTGTGTTAGACTTCGGGGGTAGCTGGGATGCATATTTACCCTTAGCAGAGTTTTCCTACAACAACAGCCATCATTCGAGCATTGGTATGCCACATTTTGAGCTGTTGTATGGTAGGAGGTGTCGGACCCCCATTTGCTGGGGAGAGGTGGGACAGAGAGTGATGGGCAGCACAGAGATCGTGCTTCAGACGACAGAGCAGATTCAGCAAGTTAGACAGAGGTTATTGACCGCCCAGAGCCGACAGAAGAGTTATGCAGACAGGCGCCGATCCGAGCTTGAATTTCAGGTCGGCGACTTCGTTCTCCTGAAGGTCTCTCCTTGGAAAGGAGTGATTCGATTCAGGAAGAGGGGCAAGTTGGGGCCCCGGTATATTGGACCATTTCGTGTGATTGCAAGGATAGGCCGGGTAGCCTATCGGTTGGAGTTGCCAGCGGAGTTGGGACAGATCCACGACACTTTTCATGTGTTGCAATTGAGGAAGTGCATAGCCGATGAGTCGGCAGTGATTCCATTAGAGGATATTCAGGTGGATGCAAGCCTGAATTATGCTGAGAGACCAGTGGCCATAAGGGATCGGAAGATCAAGGTTCTGAGGAACAAGGGGGTACCTCTGGTGTTGGTTCAGTGGCAACACCGTAAGGGATCGGAAATGACTTGGGAGCCGGAACGTGAGATGCGGGAGCAGCATCCGGAACTATTTTTAGAGTGAGACTTCGAGGGCGAAGTCTAATCCTAGTGGGGGAGAGTTGTAACAGCCCGGAATCTCAGGTATTATGAAAATTATGTTTTTGGGGTGATTTAAGAGGGGACTCGGCGAGTTGGAGCCTAGACTCGCCGAGTAGGATCGCAGACTTGGTCGCGGGATCGCGACTGGACTCGACGAGTCCAGATATGGACTCGGCGAGTCGACGCTGTTTAGCGGAAACCCTAGCCGTTTGGTTTTGGAACGTATATAAGGCACTTATAGGCCGTCATTGTCCGTCTTTAGTCGACTGTGAAGAACCCTAAACGGCTATGGGCATCTAGAGCAAGATTGAAGGGTATTAGGGCTTTGAAGAAATTGTTGTGCAAGGAGGAGAAGAGTTTTGGCTAAAGGAACAGCAAGGGATTCGAGTTCTGCGGTTTGGGGACACAGAGAGTGCGATATTCAGATAATATTTCGGATTCTTTCTGTAGTGTTGATGTGTGCATGGATTTAGGGTTTATGGAACCCATTTGGTGATTAGATGAATTAGTACATTGTTACCCAAACGACTATAACCCTGTATTAGGACCTTTAGAGGTCCAGAAGGTCCCATGCTTGTGTATTTCGGGACAAAACTTATCTCAGGAAGCAGTTTGATCGAATGCATGGCATGGACTCGCCGAGTCCGATGAACAGACTCGGCGAGTAGCTTGGAGATTTGCTGGAACTCGTCGAGCTGTTCTTCAGACTCGGCGAGTGGAGTCGGGGTGGCCCCGCGATTCTTCCACAAGGACCTCGTCAAGCCAAGAGGGATACTCGACGAGTAGAAAGGGAACATCAGGGGAAGTTGGGGAGGACGTCTAGACTCGCCGAGTCGCCATGGCACTCGCCGAGTCCGGTCGAGTTGACCATTGACCGTTGACCGTTGACCAGAGTTGACCTAAGTCTGACTTCTTAGGGATAGTCACACTTAGAAGATATAAGTATTAATGAGGGATATGTGTTGTTATAGGGAGATTGTAGCTCGTCGAAGTGTGCACGAGTGATTTCAGGATTTGCTAGCTTTCAGCATTCACGAGGTGAGTCTTCTCACTATACTGTACCCGGAAGGGTTTGACTGTGTGACCGGAAGGTCAGATATGATATGTGATATGTATGCTATATGTGGTAAGTCATTTGTTATATGTGTGCTATGTATGTCATGGGCCGGAAGGCGATTATATTATGGGCCGGAAGGCAATAAGTTATGGGCCGGAAGGCGATATGTTGTGTGATGGACCGGAAGGTCGGTGTGGGTAGGACCGGAAGGTTTACCCAGCAGGGACGGAAGTCCCCTGAGACACATGGACCGGAAGGTCAGGGCCTGGAAAGGCGTATGTGCGTAAGTTGTATATTGGGGAACTCACTAAGCATTTATGCTTACAGTTGTTATGCATGTGTTTCAGGTACTAGCGAGGACCGTGGGAAGGCGCCGGCATGATTGATACACACTGAAGAATGTTTTTATGATCTTGGGATTTAGACTATTTGTATTGACGTAGTACTTAAACTATTTATGCCTTGTTTTGGATGGAAATACTTATTTTTAAAATGAAAAATTTGTTTTGAAAATTTGAGTTGTTACAGTGTTAAGGTGAAAATCGAATGCCGGGAAAGGGCATCTTTGGTGGTGTCAATGTGAAGATGGTTTTGAGGGTACCTGGTGGTTGAGGGAGGTTACGAAGGTGAGATGAATAGGTTAGATGGAAAATCTTTACACCCTGCTCCCGAGTTCACTAAAGGAAAGAAAAGAAAAGAAAGGAAGAACAAGGAGAGAAAGGAAAAGGAAGGGAACGGAAATAATAAAGTATTCAGTGCTCCCGAGTTCGAAGGAAAGGAAAAGAGAGTATTCATTTTAGGTGCTCCCGAGTTCATTAAAGGAAAGAAAAGAAAGTAAAAAAAGACAATTATACCCTTTTATGTTTTTGAGTAAATATTAAGTCTTTACATCCGCACATTCATTCTACCGTACCCCCTACCCCAAAAAAACCAACTCTCCCTTCCTCCCCTCTACTTAAAACATTAACAAAACGATTTTATTTTAACATAAAGTAAATTGTAAAAAGGGAAACCGCATGTTATTCAATTGTTTTCAAGATGCAAAACGAAAACCACAAACAACTCAAAAAAAATAAAAAAAACCAAAATCATAAACGCATTAGATCAATCCAGTAACAATCACCCAAGGTTATTTAATCACGTGCACCCATATTACATTGTGTAATAAAAGTAAACAACAAGCATATCAAGTTAACGACTTGCAATTGTCGGGCTCTTAAAGCATGGGCAGGGTTGAGTATCGGAGTATCCATAAGGACTATATATGAACTAATCCGTTTTTCTGATACATGATAAAATAGTTTGAGTTAAATTTAAAACATTTGTAATATAAAACATTTGTAATATAAAACATTTGAAAATATACAACCCCGAATTGAAAATATTCAAAGCAATTTTTAAACATATATACATTGATCACATTCTAACAATATTGGTAAACAATATCATAAAAGTATTAGGCATGTATCTAGATTTTGTGTACGAATAAAATTGATTGCATGGTAATATTGATATACGTATATTGTTGAAAATACTAATTACTTGTAAGATGAATATTTGTAAATTCTATCCATCATGGAGACAAATATGTAAATACTTTATATTTACAAGATGTTTTCTAATATGGTTCACCCAATGTAATTGAGGCGAATCAATTGGTAACTACCAACTAAGATTTAAGTTGAATTTAGTCGTTAAAAGTATAAAACTCAATAGCTAATTTAAGAAATTTGTGACAAACAATACCCGTCAGGTCATACTAATTGTAAGTTAAAAGTTTTATATTATTCTAATTATACATCTACAACAAACAATAAGTACTTAAGCATGTGAGAAGAACAACCAATTTGATTTTATTTCCACTTAGTTTTTTGGGTGTTAATATTTCTGGGAAAACCACAAAAGATCACAGGAATTAAATGAAAATATATAAAAAGTTTGTTATCATTAGTTCTATATATTTCTGCCCATTTGCTGATATATACTTACTGTGAGAAGAACAACCAATTTGATTTTATTTCCAATTTTACCCTTTTTACTAGAAATATGAAAACAGGTTGTTGTTTATAAGAAGAAATTACATACAAAGATATTATGTACAGAATAATAACCAAAAACAAAACACAAGGCAGAAGGCTAGATGATACATCAGAATAATAACCAAAAAACAAGTTTGAAGCTGTATATAAGAAGCTGTACAAAAAAACCAAAAAAAAAAAACAAAAAAAGGAATTGTGCGTACCAGTTGGAGAAGGCAGAAGGCTAGATGATGAAGAAGGTAGAATAGAAGACGATGATGAAGAAGGTAGAATAGAAGACAGGGGCGTATCCTTTTATCATCAAGGCTGAGGGTATTTTCGTCATAAATTAACTTTTTATCTCCCATGCATTTCTTTCTCTTCAATTCCTCCCGATTTGGGAGGAAAGTTTAGAGCGGTAGAATTCCTCTGCAATCCGTTCTGTTCTTCTCTTCTTTTCTTAAAAAAAACTAGGGAGCAACCAAAATTCTCTGTTTTCCTTCCAAATCCTCTCAATTTTGTTCTGTTCTTTCGTTAATTGAAACTCAGGAGCGGGGCGTTAGGGTTTTTCAGGATAGAAGATGCTAAGGCGTCTGTTAGGGTAAAAATCGAAGGCGAGGAAAGGGTTTATATTGGAAACGCTGGAGATCCGCCATGTTAAGACGTCGACTACTTGAAGGCTGACGATCGGATTGAGGATCGAAGATGCTGAGTGTCATTAATCTGTCTTCATGACCATCTCCGGATCTCCGGATCTGTTCTTCACCGCCTCCAGATCTGTTAATCTGTCGTTGTGAATAGGTTAGATGGCTGTGGTTAGGAGATTAGGTAAGGTCATTGTACAGTGTAGTATACGATCCTTGTGTAGCGTGTACTATAGTATAATACGTATATTGGTTAATGTCATTGTACATAAGGTAAGATATGTTGTACCTCTTAATTTTCAAGAAGTGGGCAATATGCTTAATAATATAGTAAAGATAATAGAGATGATTTTGGTATTATAAAAAATAACAAACTCGTGAAAAAAATTAAATACAGTTACACATTGAAAAAAGAATCTTAAAACATAGTACATCGAAACTATGTTTTAGAACCAGCAAATATAAATCCACAAAAATGGTATTCATTATTCATTCATTCATTGCGTACTTTATTACATAATCAGACTAAAACAAAAACATCTTGAAAAGTATGTCGACCTTGAGGCCCACCACCTCCTTTTTTAACAAAGATGTTCTTTAAAATGCCACCATTGATATCAATTTTTGGCATTTGTTATTCATTGATTGCTTACTTTACAACTCAATCAAAAGACTAAAACAAAACCATCTTGAAAATTAACTCCACCTTGAAGCACCACTTCCTCTTTTTCTAAGAGAGATGTTCTAAATTAACGTATCAGTTAACTTACATGTTTTTTGATTTAAAATCATGCGGATCTTTGCTACTTTTCGGATCTATGTGCATGATAGAGATTTTTTTTTTTGAAATCGACACATTGAAGTCCTGGTGATTATCGTGACCGAAAAAGATGCTCATCGATAGCTTTATCAAAACAATGCATCATGTGTCAATGTTGGATTTAGATTCACAGGGCTGATTATGACAGTGGCTGTGAAGTCGTATTAAAATGAAACTGAATATCTAATATATATATATAGTAAGAAAAGTGTGGGCGTCAACCCTAACCCTAATCTCTAGCCATGGTAATTTGCATCAACCTCCCCTAAAATTGTTCATATCTTCACATACAACCCAACTCTTATGCAAAATGACACTTTTGTTACTTGATGAATAAAGTGGTACATGATTTTTTATTTGTAGTTTCTTTTAACGGCTCTTATGTGTAAATGGCCGTATACTATGCATAACTAATAACTGATAACTCCATTTTTTATTCTTCTTTTTCGATTAGACTATCTATTAGGGTTAATATGACTTTTTTTTTTTTTTTTTTAATTTTGACTGTGTCAAGTTGGATATTTGAATTAGGTTTGGACTTTAGATATTGGATATTGGAATCAGCTTTGGATTTTGGATATTGAAACGATTTTGGTTGGATTGTTGGAATGAATTTCAGTTGTCAAGACTCAAGCATTCTCAAAAACTCAACTTGCCAAGCAGAAAAAGTAGATATTTCCAATCTATAATCTGTTAATGACTTACTTACTTTCCGGTTGGCTTTTTATTGTTTTGGTGATAGTTGTTATCAAAGGAAACGAAAAGTTATGTCTAAGAGAAAATATGAATAAGGAGCTTTAAGGAAAAGAAAAATTATTTCTAATGTTGAAATTAATAATGAACAAAATTAAAATGATTTTAATCGTATTTATGAAAGGGCCCCGACTTTTGGTTCGCTTAGAGCCCCCAAACTGGTCGAGACGGCCCTGCTCCTCCTTTAAGCCTTCTATAAACAAACACCAACAATGCACTCTTTAAGCTCTCACACACTTAGAATGGTAGGAAAAGCATGAGCTAGGGTTTCTCTGGAAAAAGGGGCGATGAGGCAGACTAACAATGAGGTTTAAGGCTTTTAAATAGCGTACAAACACTGAAAATTAAGGTTTTACTTTCCAACGTCTACTTGTCGAGTTGGGGCTCCCCAACTCGTTGAGTTGAGTCCTTAAACCCGCATCAAAAAGATTTCCTACACGACGAGTTAGAGCTCCCCAACCTGTCAAGTTCCACCCCAAAACCTAAAATTTGAGAAATGAATAATACCTGGACCAAGCGTTAGTATAATGTTTTTAAGATATCATAACTTTTTTATTTTTAACATGTAAAATTTTTCTATAAATAATTATTTTCTTTTAACCTAAATAATAACTTCTTATAGCCCAAAAAAGGCAGCCCAAAATAAATTGGAGGTGGGGGAACAGGTGAGGGGGCAGGGGCGGGGGTAGCATGGCTGAACATTTCAGGAGTGGGGGCGGGGACGGGGGAAAGGGGAAATTTCAGGGGCGGGGGCAAGGAATGCACTCCCCGTCCCGTTTGGCCCCGTTAAAATCCGTACTTTTCTTGATTGATGAATAAAGTGGTACTTAATTTTTTATTTGAAGTTTTTTTTTCGCAGCTCTTTTGTTTGTAAATGACCATATAATATACATAACTATTTTTTTAACAACTCTTATTTGTAAATGTCAACAGTATCTTCATTTATTTATTTTGCAAAAAACACACTATACACTTTATTTTTCTTGTTTAAGTCAGAATATCTTCTATCACCTGACATTGTGATTATTCTAGGTTGAGTTTACCACATTCATTGTTTAGCCTTTCAACATGAAAGGGTGTAGTTAGCATATACTTCTTATAACGTTTGACTACAAAAATAATGGTTTCACTAACAGTGAAATTAATATTGTGTTAAATGAATTCTAATAAACAAGTATATTGGTAATTATATGTTTTTCTAAAATTAAATTTTCTAAGGAAACAGATGTTAATAATGTACATAAAGTAAAATCCTACATATATTTATCGTTTTACATCCCCTCGAGTTAAAATCTATAAGTACAAGAAAGCTCGACGAAAAAGATTCGATTTTCTGGAAGTTCTATTAGAAAGTTTATTTGGATGAGCATTGGATTACTCACACCCGATGTTTTGATATTGGCACATTGTGTTATATTTATTGCAACTTTGCATTTAAAGTGTATTTGGATTCCTTCTTTGTTTCACAAAAGTGTGAGTTTTACAACATGTCAAGGACAATTGAATGAGTTTTGAAAAGCATGCCAAAAACATAACACATGCACAAACTTCCAACGGAAGATTAATTTTTGCTGATCAAGTTCGTTGGTAAACATCTATTGTCAGTCAATCATTAATTTGCAGATTGATATAGTATTAAATATTTATCCAAATTATTTATAAAATTGGTCTATGTTTCAAAACTAATGTTGTATTTAATGAACCTACCAAAATTAACTATGGTTAATGTGATAATTCTATCAAGCATCTCTTACATGGTATTACTCCATGAGTAACGCCAAGAAACCTTAGACTACTAGTGTGATACTGTATACTCCTCTGATAAAGCTCTATATTCCTCAAAAAGCAACAAAGGGGAAACATAACAACTAGTCAAAAAATTCACAGAATGGTAAGGGTGTTGTAAGGGGGTAACTAGTCATCTACTAATAACCATTGTGAACCAAATCAATATCCAAGACAATAGCAATATGCATGTTTTCTAGGCATTGGACATGTATATTACAAAAATTTAGCAACACAACAACCATTCAACTCCTATAATCGCAAGCCAGTAAGCACTAGTACAAAAATGATCAATGGACACACCATAAAATTGTGACCATCTGCGTATAGTGACATTTTCTTTTTTTCAATGAAAGTGTGACAAAAGGTGATTCCATTGTATGAGTCTTATGGTCACTTTAAAATTTAGTGTGTATATGATATGAAAAAATATGTTCGTATCATAGAAGTCTAGCTATTGGGTAGGAAATTTTGTTGCTATAGTCAATCATTTTATCCAATATGTGGCGTTAAACCATCAATAGAAACAACTTTTTTATTAATTATACTGATTCACTAATACAAAACTGGACATAGGACTCGCCATATAGGACCCAGTTTTTGAAGAAAAAAAAACAGGTTATATTATGAAAAAACCAGGTTTTATATTGGTAATTATGATATGTCGCGGTTTTAGTAAGGAACCAAGTCATATGTCCATGTTAAATAATCTTGTTGGTGTTCACATAACCAGGTCCTTTTCATGTGTTGTTATCTGGCCTGCTTTCCCTAGTACAACCGTGTTGTATGACTGAGAAAGAGTGTTCAAAATACCATTTTCAAAAACAACACTCTATGGTATGCCCTTCAATTTTCACACGTGGAGAAGGTCTATAACACTAAGGGCCCCTTTGATAGTTGCTGACTGAGAAATGTCTGTGTGAGTAAGAAATTCTGACTGAGTAAGAAATGATGATGTTTGATTGTACACCTGACTGAACGTGCTGACTAATGCAAAATAAAAATTTTACACTGATGCAATATTCATTTTTATGCAATATAATAATAATAATAATAATAATAATATTAAAGATGATGATGATGATGATGATAATAATAATAATAATGATAATAATAATAATAATAATAATAATAATAATAATAATAATAAACATAATAATAATAATAATAATAATAATAATAATAATAATAATAACAATAACAATAATAATAATAATAATAATAATAATAAAAATAATAATAAAAATAATAATAACAATAATAATAATAATAATAATAACAACCAGCGTTACACATTATATAAAATATTTGAGCAAATATAACAAAAGAAAACCTTCAAGTGTAGTGGAAAAGATGTAGCTTTGTGAATGTAAGGTCATGAGTTCAATTCTCATTGTCCTCTTCTCATTTGTTGTCCACTAAATTTTTAAGGGTAGAATTGGAAATTCTTTATTCCTTTCTGAGTCTGCCATCCACCCATCTCTTTAGTCTTTCCCGGTCAGACCTTGCTGACCAAGTCATACACCAAATCAAACACTTTCAGCTGACCAAGTCAGTCAAAAATGTCTGACTTGACTCGTTCAGATGCATATCAAATAGGGCCTAATTTTTTTTTTTTTACAATTGGGTTACTTCCAAATTGGAACTAGTTTTGAAGTGAACCTAGATTCACATCCCATATTCAATTAACTCTATGACTTATCCATTATAACTCTCATTATTGTCTTCTTTGGCACACTCTAATATTAATTCCTTGCAAGGTATATTTCCTACTCTTCTTTTGTTCAATTAAGATAGGTATATACAACATAAATTTTAGTCAAACAATATTTAAAGATATCTAGAAATTTCATCAAAATTTATTTACAACAAAGCACCTAACAATCTAAACATATATATATATATATATATATATATATATATATATATATATATATTAGAATGTCATTTATCATAAACAATTACAAGTTTCAAACACTACAAAATTGTTTCCATGTTCTAATACTAGCTCTTTGTTCATATAATCTGATAAGCAACTAAAATCACAAGTTCCAAATGACCAAACACAAATATTTCTAAGTCCAAGCTGGCTTCCATCAGCCAATTCAATCTCTAGTTTGGATCAAGACAACCACATGCAGACCTGTGTCTTAGAATTTCAGACAAGCTTTAAACCAAAAATGTTAGTTAATGTGATCATGGATTGAAGAAAGTAAAACAATTCATATACTTGATTAAAATTGGAAAACCTAATAGATATAAGTTATATGATTATGAAAGTTAGTTTGATCATAGATTAAACAAAGTAAAACAATTCATCTCTCTCTCTATCTCTCTCTCTCTCTCTATCTCTATCTCTCTTTCCCTCTCTCTCTCCCCCTCCCTCCCTCCCTCCCTCCTTCTCTCTCTCTCTCTCTCTCTCTCTCTCTCTCTCTCTCTCTCTCTCTCCCCAAACACACTAATACATATCCACCTTTATGAACATAAGAACATTCAATACTCCCCACCCCTTCTCTTGTGAATCAGATCTTTTGGTCACCACCATAAACACTGCCAAACCACCAACAATCACTAATTTTGCCAAGAAAAATCGAACCTTTAGAAAATCATCATCATATCCATCTTCAACCCATCATGAAAATTCACCACCATTGAGAACACATCATCCCCATCTACCTTGTTCTTCCATTTATCTTATGATCAAATTGCATCTCAACAAAATATTAAGAAAGAAGGTTGAAGAATGAGGGACTGTGATTGAATGGAGAAGTACCACCTATGATTGAACAAAAAAAGAAAAAGGATAAGGGTCGGACCTACAATCGAGTATAAAGAAGGATACATAGACGAAATTAATGGAGGTGGTCAGATGATCGTCGACTTCAGATCTTCTGTAAGTTAACGGTGACAAAGTCAGATCTAGAAATGGACACACACACACACACATACATACTTATGTCTATGCTGGGGAAAAAGATCATCAAATTCGAATCCTTTGATCTCAAATGCATTGAAGACGGCACCTAAAGTAACATTCTAGATTTGGTGCGCCATTCAAAGTGCTTTCAAAAATTGATTTCATCTCCTCTCAGCCTCTCTCTTCTTTCCTCTCTGTTCGGAACGGATGAACAACGACTAGGGTTTCGTAGATGGTGGTTCACAACAGTGACAAAGAAAGCGACGAGTTAGAAAAAACGAGAATGAAGGTTATTGGGTGGAGTTTTACATCAAACAGGTAGGAATGGTGGGAGTGTGGTAGTATGGAATCATATTGAAAGCAAGATTGGGAGGAAGAAGATAGGATCGATGGGAAAATTTTTGAGTGATGAGAAAGTGTGAGAGAGAGAGAGTTTGCATTTTAATTTTCTATTTTTTTCTGTTATAAAATTATAAGTATAAAATAGAAAAAGCAAATTTTTTTTTTCGTTTTTCTATAAACAATAAAAATCTTTAAATAATAAAGAATTGAAAAAGAAAAAACTAAGGGCAAAATCATCATTATGAAAATATTTAAAGCAAATTGGACCAAACTCGCAACTAAATAAAAAACTTGGAACCGTGGTGCTAATTCGAACCTTTTTAGACCAAAGAGGCAATTTTCAACAAACCATAGGGACCATTTGTGCAGTTGTCTCTATTTTTTATTCAAAAAACCTTGATTTTTGGCTTATAAATTAAAGGTAATTGGTAATGACCTAAAATTTATTTCTTTGGTTATACTCTCCTAATTTTAATTGTTTTAAATTGATATTCATAATTATTTTTATAGAATCTTTGAGGTGAAAATTTATAACTTTAGGTTGTTAGGGCTTTTTAGGGTTTTGTGATTTTGTTAGATATTTAATGTGTGTTTATGTGTATATGCATATGTATGTTTAATAATAATAATAATAATAATAATAATAATAATAATAATAATAATAATAATAATGTTAATCATAATATAAACATACAATAAGTGATAACAACAATAAATATAATAATAAAAAAATTATAAAAGTAATAAAAATCGATTATAAAAAATATATATTTTTAAAATTTGTATACTTGTTTTCCTAAAAATCTATTTATTATCGTTTTTTTTCTAAATTCCACTGATAAAGCGCAGACAACCAATAATAAATTATTACAAAATACTATGAATTTTTTTTAAAAAAATGTTCTTTTATTAAGTTGAAATTTTTGTTTAAGTAGGATATGAATTAAGGAAGAGCCCTTGTAGTCGTGTTGTGGAATGATGCTACCTGTGCGTGGGTCCGACAAGTTGTGGGACTACAGGATGTTAGCAAAATTATATCGGTTTGGTAGTTTATGAAGCAGTGTCTTGTTCACCACCAGAACGTTTATCTCCCAGTTTGTCCTGCGTTGTTCATTATATTCATGGAATCATTAACATCATGATGAGCCTTTTCTCAAAGGAATATCTAATCCCTTCGGTCAAGTGAAAGCTGCCGGCAGCGGTGTATGGTCCGTGGTTATGTTTTTCTAGTGGTAACCTTAGGTAATCATAAGTTAAGTAGTCAGTTTGAAAGACAAATGGAATAGAATTAGTAGTAGTTCGGAATGGATGGTCTGTCGGGGAGTCATAACAATTCGAGATTTCAAATTTTGGGTAGAGTAGATGTAGTTTTCTCATAGGGTATTAGTTTATGATGATAAAGGATTCGTCCATCATCATATGTGGACAGCCCTGTTGGATTGGGTGTGGTTGCCTTGGAAAGGTTGTTGTATGTTCGAGGTTGTGGTTGTGTTGCTCAGGCTCTGTAGTGTGCCTGGGATGGTAAGGAGTCATGTCAAGGACGATATCTAATTTAAGTTCAGGAGAGTTATAACGCTTGGTTCTTTACACATTTCGGTTTAGACCCTTTAGGGCGCATTGTTTGCAGAATTGGTCTCTATGGGAAGAATTGCCATCTTTGGGATAGTTGGATTACATTGGGCATACTACATGTACGCTGGGCATACGAAGGAAGTTTGGTCACGAAGCTCATCTACGTACGCTAGGCGTACGTGAGCAGATTAGAAACCCTCCCTTATGGGCTTGTACCCCATATAAACCATAAGATAACTTCTTTTGGCCTTGTTTAACCAGCCTCCATACCCTTGAAAATCATAATTCGTTCCTTCGACTTTGTGCGGTGCTTTTGATCTCCTGTGAAGCTTTTGATGGGTGTTGTGCATTTCGAAGTGGTAGAAGGAGAAGCTTGAAGACTCATTCTTTGGAGGAGGGCCTTGAGATCCAGCTTTAGCACCATTTCGTGGCGTTTGAGCTATAAATTCAAATCTTGGTATCTCTTTTCATATATCTAATCTTTAGCTTGTTTATAGTCATTTTGGTATCTTTTTTGTTGGTGTTGGTATCGCTTTTCATATATCTACTCTTTAGCTTTTGATGGGTACATTTTTTGGAGCTTATCCTTGTAGATCTCGACACATTAAGGGTTTCTTGAGCATATAGGTGAAAACTTTATGGTGATTTGGTCTCATGCATGGGTTAAGTCATTTATAAAGCTCTTTTAAGCTCTAAAGCACGATTAAGTGGGTATGCTATGCGTATAAGCCCTCAAGCTAGTATGCGGAGCATACAAGCTGAGTACGCCCCACGTACTCACCAGTTTATGCTTCAGAATTATGGGCTCACGGTATTGGACCATGTTGGAACTTAGATGCTTTGAGCCTTGTTGGGCCATAATGATTCAATTGTTGGGCTATTGATACTCTATTGGAGTCTAATGGATGAAGGACCATGAAAGAGATTGGGCCTAATTTGGAAAATTGAGCCATATAGGACTTTGGTTGATTTTTTTGGAATTTGGGCTTTTTGGACAATTGAATTGGGCCTTGGCCTTGGATCAAGTTGGTTAAAGGGTAAAAAGGTCTTTTATACTAGTTTGGACTCTTAGTGTGAGTCGGAATCTAATTATTAATTCGATGTTATTATGTGGTTGATAACGCGGGGATTTAGCGGGCCAATAGCCAGAGATTTGTCTACGAGATTCAGCAGCGTGAGGTGAGTTTCCTCACTATGTTTAGCGGGTTGAAGGCACCAATGTCGGGCCATGGTTGCTAAGTAGGATGCTAGATGTCTATGTAACCCTTGCATGTGTATCTGCTTGTATGCTTACTGGGCGGGGCCCGATGGTTATTAAGTATGCTAGTATATTGTTATGCTTATATGATTTGTATGTGGGCGGGGTCCGTTGTGAGAGTTTGAGTAGGGGTCGTTATATTTAGTGGGTGGGGCCCGTTATATGAGTTTGGGCGGGGACCATTATACTCAATTGGCGGGGCCTGTTATATTCGGTGAGTGAGGCTCGTTAGGCGAGTGTCGGCGAGGCCCGATAAAGTCATTATGTGGGGGGGGGGGCATTATGTGTTTAGTTATGTATGGTATGAGGTATTTTTGGGAACTCCCTAATCTTTCTCCTTACGATTTTCAGTTTATGTATCAGGTACTTCTAGTATCAAAGGGAAGAGACTGAGATGATTGCAAAGCACACACCACTCAATTCCACATTTTGTGATTTACTTTGATAAGGATGATGTATTGATAAAATTTGATCACCTTGGTTTTATGACAATGACCTAGTTTATTGTTTTATTAATTTAAAATGAAGTATTTTTAGGTCTTATTTTTAGGTCGTCTCAATATCGACCAAAATGTTGTACATTTGGCGAATGGTCCACAACATCTTTTGGCAACATACCAAAGCTACGACATAAACATGTATGCGTTTTACACAAACATACAAGATGTAAAAAGTACATTTGAAAATAGCATTGATTATATAATTATCTTGGGATAATCATAATGTAAGGTCAAGGATCACTTAACACTTGTGTTATGGTGTCCTTCAAGAAGATTGGTAATTAAAATATGATTTTGGCATTGCTCCCATGTTCAAGTACATATGGTTCGACACCCAACAATATATTAAAATTGACAAATGGCTTTATAATTATAAATAATCCACATCTCATTTTGATAAATTTCAACTTTATGTATTTACTCTTTAATATTATATTAAACTTTTTAATTATAGTAATTAAAATTTAATTTAGGTAATAATGTCATCTTTTTTAAATAAAATAACAATTTAACAAATCAACCATTACATTAAAATAAAATCTGAGAAATGAAAGTAACTAAGAAAAACAATTAATTAGTTTAACATAAATATAGAAATATTAAATATAATATTAATTTTATGATGAAAGTTATATTTTCCATCAATTGCAAAAAATTTCGGTTACAATAAAGCAATTCAACATATACTAAATGAGAAAATGGAAAATATTAACTTACCGCCCGCCTAATTTTCATGAAATATATTTAAAAATGGCGACCTTTCCATACCACCGTTTCGCATCTCGACATATCTCCTATGTTAACAAAAACGCGAGAAACCCTAGTCACATCATTTCATCCATCCTGGTTCCCACAAACACCTGAGCAAAATCACTGTCGTCTCTCCTTTTCCTCACTCCGAAATCATGCGTTCACTTCTCTCATATGGGCCTAAACACGATGAAAATTCTCGAGTCACCATCATCTCTTTTACTGACCACCATCGAATCAAAAGCATTACGGCCTCTCTTCCGTCGCGCTTCAATTGGCGTCAGTAACATCCTTCTTCTTGTTACTACCATGACATCTATTTCTTACCACTAGTTCATTAATAATCCATAACCAGAAGATCCACATGTAGTAAAGTCAATAGTTTCTTAATAAGGCTCATGTTAACACGAGTTAGGTAGTTGCAATTTGTATGATTTTAGAGAACAAAAGTAGACATTTAATTTACTCTTAACATGGATTTACTAACAAAACCCTAAACTTCAGTTAATAGACTTTGATCTACTATGCTATTACATGACTTATGGTTGGTATGCTCACATCAACAATTAACCATCCATACTACTTCAAAGACACCAGAGGTGTATCTTGCTACAACTTTAATTTTAGTAGGGACATTCATCATATGCCAAATACTTTTAGTAAGAAAAGGATATATATATATATATATATATATATATATATATATATATATATATATATATATATATATATTAGTATTTTAAGTTAAGTATTAAGTCCTTAAATGAACTAGTGTAAGTTTTGATGAATTATATTAACTTATAGCAACATGGGTTTCAATTTACACTCATGTGTTAACATATGAACTTATATATTCATGTATTCATAGCATCCAAAGTTTTTGTTGTATCAATGTTATGAGGTGAATTCCCTTGTACATGGTTGTTGTTTAGACTTTTATTGACTTGAAACAACGGGTTGTTAGATCATAGGCAATTATTTAAACCGTGGCCATCAATATCCAGTCAAAACACACAATTAGATGAACATGACTATTGTCTTCCATATTTTCACATTATTTGTATATTAGCATGTCGTTTTATTTTATATTCTAACACAAATATTATCTAAACATGACTATACAAGAATTATTAGTCACATAATTACTGAATATAGTGACTTGTCGTATTTGTTTGACACACATTTTTTCGACGTTATTATTGTTTAAGTTATCGTCTTATAAACATGAGCAAAATAAGATCTCAAAACACTAATTTGTTTGACACACATTTTTTCGACGTTATTATTGTTTAAGCTATCATCATAAAAACATGTGCAAAATAAGATCTCAAAACACTAATATTTAGTTTAGATCATGGCTATTGTTAACCGTTTTGCAACATGTCAAAAATGAAGTAAAGCAACCATTGTACAATTTAAAAACATTGAAAAACTCTAAAGCATGGCCAAGTTTATAATATAGACACATAAAAATTTTGAAGTGTGATTATTGTTTAATATTCAGTGACATTAATTAAATTTTAATTGTTACTTTAGCTATATTTTAGACACATCAAATAAATATAAATGAAAGTAACCATAAACCGACAATATGAAACGATAAAAATAAATTGATATTATTAATACTTGAAATGCAAATTTGTACATAAGATCCCTAGTTTAAAAAATGGGTAATAATAACATGTATAAAAATATGATAAAGAAAACAAAAAACATCATAAACCAAAAACTAGATATATATACGCTTTCATCTTTCATCTTGTTGGTACTGTTCCTTGTCTCCTTAAGAGTTATCGCTTGATACAAAAGTACAATGCCTAAAATGGGAATGAATGAGAATGAAAACATTAGAACCTTATTTGCTTAACTATTGGATCCAATATCATCAGTGTAAAGGTTTGGTAATACCTTGAGAAAATATTTGTACATCCAAGTTGAGGTGATTTATGTCTAATTTACACTACAACATCAGCATAATTGAAGTAAATGGGAATGAAAATAATAAAAAATTAACTCATCAACAGGATTAATGACACTTGGAAAATACATTGCATTTCTTTTCATAACTCAAATTATAAAGAGAGAGTGAGAGAGAGAGAGAGAGAGGTAAAAACTATGCGCATATTTAGGTTCGTACCTAACCAATTACAGCATAAGGTAGCATTTGCACCATTTAGACAAAATCTTTTCCATTTGTTTGGAATTGATTTCCTTCCTCCATCCGTAAAGCTCTTTCACTCTAGCAAAGCACCAATCCTTTAAAACTGAGCAAAAATGTAAGGCTAGAGATAATTTACTACAATCAATATAAAATAAAGTATGAATTGTGAATTTCATTAAACTATTGAGAATAATTGACTATATTATTTTAAAAAGACAATATAATAGTGGCCAAAAAATAAGATATGTATAGTATAGAATATCAATTGCTTAGACAATCTAGAAAAAATAAGTTGGCTATTATTTTTTTATCAATTATTGTAGTGTTTCCCTAAACATAATCAAATCTATATGACACCTATAATTATATAATAACCAATAAATTTTGGATAAAATTAAAATAATATATAAAGAGAGAGAAAACACTTAATTTTTTTAGGTTACCAATGACCTCAGCTAAAGTAGATTTTTGACCAAATAGTGTAGCATACAGTCTACCAAAAAGAGTACAAATACGTTTTATAAAAGAATCATGAAAACTTGTATTTAAAAATAGTGCATATTTAGTTAAACAAAAACATATAAAATCTATTTATTTGACCATATACAAGCAAGTTCTAGCTCTAAAGAGTAAAAACTATAAATGATACTTCCAAACTTAATCGCTCTTAAAAAGTCAGGGGGTATTGGTTTGATTAAGAAAACACCTGAAATACAATCACATATTTATGATACATTAAGATGCATTAAAGCATCTAAAAGTAAAAAAAAAAATTGTTTTATATTACAAGTACATTATGTTCCAAATAAAACATTGTTTTATATTACAAATATATTATGTTCCTAGCATAATTAATAAACTAAACTCAAAGAGTGTAGTTCCAACTTGATTGTGCTCAACTTTTTACTCTTCTGTAAATATCTACAAGCCATTTACAAATATTAGATTAACATTTAAGTATGAAGTACTTAATTGTTATATTAAAAGTATGAGTTCTATCTAGTATATACCTGAATTTCTAGTCTCTTCCAAACTTTCTTGCTAGATAAGAGTAGCAGATCCTCTTCCATTGTCCAGTTTCTTCACAAAAGAAACAAGATCCACAGAGGCAAGGGGATCACATTTTAGAATCACCGTGACATATTCGGAGTCATAAGCCGAGGTGGTAGGGCGAGAGGATGACAATGTCGACATAGTGGACTGAGACATAGTTTTAATGAGCTATGAAATAAATAACAATGAATGCATATATGATGCAATGCTTACACACACCAAATTCACATTCTGAATTTATTTTTTGAAATAAATTTTATGCGAAAAATAGGTTGAACATATTCCCATTATAATTAGCTCATGTCTTGTATAAATCTTTCCGTATTTAGACATAGGTGATTAGGCTACATTTAATTGAGGTCCAATAATACAATTCCCGCCCTAATTATATTAGTAGCATGTTCGATGTAAAAAAATATATAGGTTTTGGTTATAGGTTGGGTTTTCTTAAAAGAAAAACAATTTTATCTATAACTTTAGCTCTGATATCATTTCTGTCACATCCCACTAAAGTGGAAATGCAATATATGACAGCGCTAAGGTTTCGCTACAAAAGATAAAGATACATAACATTAGTAATAATTTAAAGTTTACAACCGATAACTTAAACAAAATAAAATACAAGTTTCCCAAAATAACATTGTTTAAAAGTTAATTTCATAAAATAACTTCCACACGATGCAACATGCTCTATGATGATGAATCTTTATATCCACATACTAATTATTTCTTGAAAAAACATGCAAAACGAGGGTTAACTATGAAAATAGTTGGCGAGTTCACAACTTTACTAAATCAAGGTTTTGTATAAAAGTTTCCAAAAATTGAAGTTCATTGCTAAAACATGTAAATAAGTTTCCATGTATGGAATAATCTTTGTATGCACATAATAATCAACAACGAGTTCACAACCAAGCCTATGATTGATGCCCTATTAACATCTATGCTTATCATTCCATAGTTGAACATGGTAAAATGCACTAAAGCAATCAGGTGAGTAAGGATTTGTCAAATCCTAATAGCGCTATTAATAATGACCATTGGCTTAAAGAGTTAATGGTTGGAGTAAAGTGTATAGGACTTAAGACTATAAGGCCTCATGTTTCAACTTGCATACAAATACATAACAAAATATCAAAAAAAATACAGCAATCAAGTTTGATAAAATTCAATATAGATACACCAAACATAAATAGTTAGGACATGTTTGTCCACCCCAAAACATTTAAAAACCGAAAATAAGGGGATGCATGAATATTCACAATGTTTCAAATTGGTACACGTGGTGCCTCGAAATACACCAACAGCTTACTAAATGGATCTTATGACATCAAACTCACACTTGTGAGTTTCTATGTAGAAATCTAATGTTAATATACCAAATTCTACATATAGAGAAATGCCAAATTTTGTTCTAAGTATTGGTTTTCAATTATTTGGTAAGTTTTTTGATATGGTGAAATTCATAACTCATGTGGTTAAGCCAATTTTAGGTGTTGTTTTCCAAATTTTTGTAATATTAATTGAGGGTATTTCAACACATTTAAAGGTGTTTTAAACTCTTCAAATCAAAAAATATTACCAAACAGTTTCCACAAAATTTCAAACTTTACAATTTCATTCCAATTACAGTTAAGGGCTTCAATAAAATTTTCCTTGAATTTTTGATACGTTTAGCTAATTTTCTTATATTTAATTCTCTAAATCAATACAAATTCATGAAAAATATCAATTCATTAAGAAAATTTCCCAAACTTTTTGCACCACTTTTAAGAAACAAATATAAGTTTGGAAAAATATAAAAGCTGATTTTCAAAAAATTAACCTAATTGTTCTGATTTTAGTGCACTTATAATAACAAAATGGAGATAAATAGAAAACAGATTCAAAAATACCCCAAACGTTTTGTACTAGTGTTATTAAACATATAAAATATGATAAAAATATAAAAGTTGGTTTCCAAACAGTTTAGATATTTTTCTTTGTTGTATTCACTTAAATAAACATTAATTTCTGAATAATTGTTAAATAGTTAAGGAAAATTACCAAACTTTTTCTAAGATTCATATACAGTGTACAAAGTCTTGGAAAAATAACAAAGGTGATTTTCATAAAAAGGAGTATGATTTTTAGATTTTTGTTTATTTAATATTAGGAAAATAGAAAAATATAGCATACAGAACACATAAATCATCCCACTTTTTATGTGGCATCCTAATGTAATATAAGAAGTCATGGAAAATTGTCATGAATTCTGGATTTTAGTCCACTATATGTACACAAATCGTGGAAATATATATATATATATATATATATATATATATATATATATATATATAATGAAAATTTTCCAAAATATTTTTTCAACTACTCCACATTGTGTAGGAGCTGGAAAAAATCATAGCTGATCATTTTACATTCCCTATCATGGGTTTATGATTTATTGGAACTGAATAAAAAGAAAATTAAAAGTCATACCAAACGGTAAAAAAAAATCGATGAAACTTAATGAGAGACCTTTATTTACTTTAAAGGCATCCACGAATTTATCTAGGATTTATGAACCTCAGAAAGTATTTTATATGATTCGTGGCCTTGTTTCTTTGTAACAATTACAATAAATTGAAGAAATGAAAACAATTTTTAGGATTTTGCAGATCATCTTATGTTCTTACTGGGATCCTAAGAAAATTTTGTTTTGAATAGAAAAGGAGTTTAGATTTTTTTTTTTGAATAAAATCATTTACATGCACTATTAATAATGTACTTTGATCATCAAGCCTTTAGGTTTACTGTTCATCACATGCATCACGGTTTGAAGAACATGCATGGACATATTTTGTTCATTATGATGTTTTCAAAGGAAAAACTTGGATGCATGTGGCGGATGAACATTTAAAACTAGTAAAAATCTTTATTTTAGGGTTTGACAAAGGTTTTGGTCATTGAATTTCACCATTAAACAACACGCGTGTTGTTCATTGGTGAAATCCTACCACCATCATCATCAAAATCGACTTTCATGGTTAAGCACATGAATGTTCATAAGGAATTGTGTAGGAGAAGAGGAAAGTGTAAGAAAAGTTGTAAAACTTGAAAGAAAAGTGTAGGACAACAAAGGATTTTCGTGATTACCTCTAAGAACGACACTTAAGGATGAAGATTTTATGCTTGAGAAGTGTTCATAGCTGAACAATTTCATGAGTTTTGAGACAGATTCGAGAGAAAAGGTGTGGTAGAGGCATTGGAGTGTGAGAGAAAGTAAAATAGGAAGATGGAGTGTAGGAGAAGAGAGAATCAGAAACTGATTGAGATTTTTGGGGAAGAGGCTTTCTTGGGAGGTGGAGGCCAAAAACATGAGGGAGGAGAGAGGGTTTCCCTCTGTTCCATTTTTATAAAATTCAAATTCTTTATAAAAATATCATTTTTTTATAAAATGTGAACTTTAATCTAGTTTTGACAAATATGCACAAATGAACCTTGTGGTTTGCTGAAAATTGCTGCTTTGCTTCAAAAAGGTTTAGACTAACACCAAAGGTCCAAACTTTTCATTTCGTTGTGCGAATGGTCCAATTTGCTATGAACTTTTTCAAAATGACAATTTTGCCCTTATCTTTTTTCCTGTTCAAGTTTTTTATTATTTAAATATATATATATATATATATATATATATATATATATATATATGTGTGTGTGTGTGTATATATATAATATAAAAAAGAAAATTTGGATTTTCTATTTTATTTTTACAATTTTTTATAAAAAAATAAAAAAATAAAAATGAAATCTCTCTCTCTCCTTGTCCCACTTTTTGTCTTTCTCTTACTCTCTCTCGCAAACACACAAACATAGATCCACCTTTAAGAACATGAAGAAAGTTCAGTACTCCCTACCTTTTTCTGGTGAAGCAGATCTTTCAGTTACCACCATAAACACTGCTAAGCCACCAACAATCACTAATTTTGCCAAGAAAAATCGAGCCTTCAGACAATCATCATCATATTCATCTTTAATCCACCATGAAAAATCACTACCATTGAGCACCCATATTCCCAATCTACCTTGTTCTTCTATTTATCTTTGTCCAAATTGCATCTCAACAAAATATTAAGAAAGAAGGTTGAAGAACGAGGGACTGTGATTGAATGGAGAAGTGTCACCTGTGATCGAACCAAAAAAAAAAGTATAAGGTTCGGACCAACAATCAGGTTTGAAGAAGGAGACACAAACGAAATTAATGGAGTTGATCGGATGATCGTCGACTTCAGATCTTCTGTAAGTTAACAGTGACAAAGTTAGATATAGAAATGGACACACACACACACACACACTTAGGTTTAGGTTGAGGAAGAAGATCATCAAATTTGAATCCTTTGAGCTCAGATGCATTGAAGTCGGCGCCTAAAGTAACATTCTAGATCTGGTGCGCCATTCAAAGTGATTTCAAAAGTCGATTTCATCTCCTCTCAGCCTCCCTCCTCACTCCTCTCTGTTCGGAACGAATGAACGACAACTATGGTTTCGTCAATGGTGGTTCACAACAATGAATGAGAAGGAGACGGGTTGGCTAAAACGAGAATGAACATTATTGGTTGGAGTTTTACGTCAAACGTGTAGCAACTATGGGCATTTGGTAGTATGGAATCGTATCGAAAGCAAGATTGGGAGGAAGAAGATAAGATCGATGGGAAAAAATTTTAGGGATTAGAAAGTGTGTGTGTGTGAGAGAGAGAGAGAGAGAGGGAGAGAGAGAGTTTGCATTTTCATTTTTTATTATTGCTGCTATAAAGATTATAAATAGAAAATAGAAAAAGAAAAAAGTAAGGGCAAAATCATCAGTATGAAAAATATTCATAGCACATTTGACAAAACTCGCAACAAAATGAAAAGTTTAGACCTCTAGTGCTAATCAAAACCTTTTTGGAACAGTGAGGAAATTTTCAACAAACCACAGGGACCATTTGTGCACTTTTGTCTATAGTTTTTTATTAATCAAACTTTGATTTTTGACATATAAATTAAGGGTAATATTTAATGACTCAAAATTTATTTCTTTGGTTATACTTTCCTAATTTTAAAAGTTTTAAATTGATATTGTAAGATTCATAATTATTTTTATAGAATTTTTTAAGTGAGTTTATAACTTTAGGTTTTTGGGCTTTTTAGGGTTTTGTGATTTTGTTAGATATTTAACAACATATAGTAGTGAAATTAGAGAATTTTAATTTATTTTTAGGGTTTTATACACTTTTTCAAATGTAACAAAATTTTGAAGTTTGTTCTAATTCGGGTATTGGCATTTCCTACAGTAGCTAGACAACTTACAAAAATCGTAAGAGTCAAGTATATATGGGTTATGAAAAGATGCATGAGTCCGAGAATCACCTGAATTTGACAGTTGTCAATGTAATAAGTAACCAATCACCGACGAAAATATTTTTGTAAGTTGATTACCAATGAAATGAGTTTGAACTGAAATACCGACTAGATACAACAAACTAACAGATTACTCCATAATCTAGGAATAACTCACTAAAAAATTACTAATTGATTTTATATGAAATAATAGAGATGATTTTGGCATTATAAAAAATAACAAACTCATGAAAAACTTTAATACTACACATTGAAAAAAAAAAAATCTTAAAACATAGTACATCAAATCTATGTTTTAAAACCAACAAATATAAATCACAAAAATGGTATTCATTATTCATTCATTCATTGCTTACTTTAATACATACTCATAAGACTAAAACAAAAACATCTTGAAAAGTATCTCCACCTTGAGGCCCACCACCTCCTTTTCTAACAAAGATGTTCTTTAAAATGCCACCATTGATATCAATTTTTGGCATTTATTATTAATTGATTGCTTACTTTACAACTCAGTCAAAAGACTAAAATAAAACCATCTTGAAAAGTAACTCCACATTCAAACAAAACCATCTTGAAATGCCACCATTGATATCAATTTTTGGCATTTATTATTCATTCATTGCTTACTTTACAACTCAATCAAAAGACTAAAGAAAAACCATCTTGAAAAGTTACTCCACCTTGAAGCACCACTTCATCTTTTTCTAAGAGAGATGTTCTAACAAAGATGTTCTTTGGAGTGCTATTATTGTCATCAGAAACATCTTTCCCAAGGAAAACAATCCACCTCACATCGGAATATGTGATTCCGATTCCGATCCCTCCAAAATGAAAACACACCTTCAGATCAACAATCTTATATTAAATCGAGTGAAAAAGGATGGAAATTTTAGCAAAATTCAGATTCAAATTAACACACCTTCAGATAGATCTTCTTGTGTTCCCTCAAACACCCTGTATGAAATTCCCTTTCACACTGCAAGGAGGATAAATCTAACAATCAGAAATGAAACGCAGCATAAATGGATTTTTTTTGAATGACCATTTTAACCTTGGACCAAAATTAAAACAAGAACTATACTACAGGGACCAAATTTATTGATATATATTTAAGGAATAAGCATGTCAAGATCTAGTGGTCAGATCTGCAACTTCCGTCAAGATCGCCATCATCTCCAAACATTATTCAGTAAGAATGGAATAAGATGTCAGATTTACACAATACTGAAGCGTTACTTGATATAGCATAAATAGGAAAGTTGAGCATTAAAAATTTATTGGCATCAAAACAATTACATAAGAAAACGTTTTATAAACTTACCATGGAAAGGGTAACGTTTTATAAACAAAACCGACTCTTGAAATGCTATGAACACTTAACTGGTACCGATCTGATTCAACTAGACTGACAACAGATCAAGAAATAGAGTCAGTGACAGGCGAACAACATAAACTTCGTAACACCAAAAAACCGAGGCAAAACAGCTTGAAAACACATGATTCATAATGGTAAAAATTAACGTATCAGTTAACTTACATGTTTTTTGATTTAAAATCATGCGGATCTTTGCTACTTTTCGGATCTATGTGCATGATAGAGAATTTTTTTTTTGAAATCGACACATAGAAGTCCTGGTGATTATCGTGACCGAAAAAGACGCACATGGATAACTTTATCAAAACAGCATCATGTGTCAATGCTGGATTAAGATTCACAGGGCTGATTATGACAGTAGTTGAATAGTTTGAAGATATAGATTCACAGGGTTGATTATGACAGCGGGCAGCGGCTGTGAAATCAAATGCAAATGAACTGAACATCTAATATATAGTAAGAAAAGTGTGGGCGTCAACCCTAACCCTAATCTCTAGCCATGGTGATTTGCATCAACCTCCCTAAAATTGTTCATATCTTCACATACAACCTAACTCTTACGGAAAATGACACTTTTGTTACTTGATGAATAAAGTGGTACATGATTTTTTATTTGTAGTTTCCTTTAACGGCTCTTATGTGTAAATGGCCATATATATTTGGGGTGAGCGCGGTGCGGTTCGGTACAGTTATTAGCTAAAACCTCACCATTAACTGCAAATGCAGTTAATCCATTTTCAAAACCGCATGGTACGGTTATTTTTGCGGTGCGGTTAGACGGTTATTTTTGGGGTGCGGTTTTGTTTTTTTTGTGTTGCGGTTATTAACCGCATTAATTTTGTGTCGTTATTTTGTGTGGTTTTTAACCACAATTTAGAGCTTAAACGGTTTTAAGAGTTTAAACATATTACTTGTAGTAATATAAAAAACCTTAAAGTATAAGAAAATTAACTTAAATCACAAACAACTAATATCTTAAAAACATCAAATCAATAGTAAGTAACAATAAATATCTTAAAATTGTCTAATTTCACCATTTTTTAAAGTTAAACATAAAATACTTTTGTCTTCTAGTATTTATCCATCTTTCATCCATAAAACTTGTCTTATTTTTAATATTTAATATGTTAATAATTAATAAAAAAATTGTATATAATATATACAGTGCGGTGCAGTTTTTTTTTCTTTGCGGTTTTTGAAAACCAATAACCGCACCGCACCGCAAGTTTGCGGTTTTTGGAAAAAAGAAAACCTCACCATCGGTTTTTATTGCGGTTACGGTTAATCGGTTGCGGTTTATGCGGTTTTTGCAGTTAATTTTTGTTGCGGTGCGGTTTTTACTCACCCCTAAATTATATATGCATAACTATTTTCTTTAACAGCTCTTATCTCTAATTATCAACAGTATCTTCATTTATTTACTTTGCAAAAACACATTATATATTTTTTTCTTGTTTAAGTGAGAATATTTGCCATCATTTGATATTGTGATTATTCTAGGTTGAGTTTACCATATTCATTGTTTAGCCTTTCAACATGAAAGCGTATCTTCCTATTCTAATAAAAGAATAGTTTTATTCTCCTTTTGATATGTGTCATCTTATTAAACCTCTTAATTAATGCATGTTTTATTCTTCTTTTGCCATGTGTCACCACATTATGTCTACTAATTAATACTTGCCACATGTCAACCTATTGATTCTTATTTTAAATTTTAAATTTTCCACTCTATCTACATTAAATTAATAGTATTAAAATAAAATTAATACAAATTATAAAGTGATATATTTTCACATATTTATTTAAAATCAATAATTATAGTTTTATATAACTAAAAAATCTCCTAATTAATAATTTATTTAAAATAATTGATTACTGACTTTGAATTTTCACTAAAAAGCTTAATTAATTTTGTAACCGTGGTTCCACGGGTTATAAACTAGTAATTAGCATAAACTTCTTATAACATTTGATTATGAAATTAATGGTTTGACTAACAGTGAAATTAATAATGTGTTAAATGAAATTGTAATAAACAAGTATATTGGTAATTATATTTATTTTAAACTTAAATTTTCTAAACAAACATATGTTAATAATGTACATGAAGTAAAGTCGTGCATATATTTATCATTTTACATCTCCTCAAGTTAAATCCGTAAGTATAAGAAAGCTCGATGAAAAAAGATTCGAATTTATAAAAATTCTATTAGAAAGTTTATTTGGATGATTATTACATTACTCGCACCTGATGTTTTGATATTGGCACATTGTGCTTTATTTATTGCAACTTTGCATTTAAAGTGTATTTGGATTCCTTCTTTGTTTCACAAAAGTGTCAGTTTTACAACATGTGAGGGACAATTGAATGAGTTTTGATAAGCATGCCAAAAACATAACACATGCACAAACTTCCAACGGAAGATTGATTTTTGCAGATCAAGTTTGTCGGTAAACATCTATTGTCGGTCAATCATTAATTTCCAGATTGATATAGTATTGAATATTTATCCAGATATATTTATAAAATTGGTCTATGTTTCAAAACTAATGTTGTATTTAATGAACTTACCAAAATTAACTATGGTTAATGTGATAATTCTATCAAGCATCTCTTACGTGGTATTACTCCACGAGTAATGCCAAGAAACCCTAGACTACTAGTCTGATACTGTATACTCCTCCGATAAAGCTTTATATTCCTCAAAAAAGAACAAAGGGGAAACATAACAACATGTCAAAAAATTCAAAGAATGGTAAGGGTGTTGTAAGGGGGTAACTAGTCATCTACTAAGAACCATTGTAAACAAAATCAACATCCAAGACAATAGCAATATGCATGTTTTCTAGGCATTGGACATGTATATTTAAAAAATTAAGCAACACAACAACCATTCAACTCCTACAATCGCAAGTCAGCAAGCACTATTTCAAAAATGATCAACGAACACACCATAAAAGTGTGACCATCTGCTTATAGTGAGATTTTCTTTTTTTCAATGAAAGTGTGAAAGAAGGTGATGCTATTATATGAGTCTTATGGTCCCTTTAAAATTTAGTGTCTGTATAGTATGAAAAAATATGGTCATATCATAAAAGTGTGGCTATTGGATAGGAAATTTTGTTACTATAATCAATCATTTTATCCAATATTGTGGCGTTAAACCATTAATAGACACAGTTTTTTATTAATTATAGTGATTGTGTATCACCAACGGGCAACACACATGTTGTTTCAGTGTGGCATTATGTAAAGAAATTTTCATACAATTCATAGTTTACTAAAACTATTCGGTATCATTTGTAGACATTCAATTATGGTGAACATGACCATGTTCACTAAATAAACACATGTAATTAATTTCATAAATGACGATTTGTTAATAATTAGTCACAAAACAATCTTTTACTGTGACTATTATCTAGCTTAGAGAGACACACAATTAAGTGCAACATAATGATAAGTATTATAAAGACACACATTTTATTAAAAGTCTGGATTTAATATTAGCTTACGACCATATTTGTATTAATTATCATGACCGATGCTATCATTTAGGTATATAAAATTTGTAACTATGACTATTTTACATCATTTAAACAAAGAAAATCAATTAAAAAATAAACGTAGTTGATTTATAGACACAATAGTGTTTGTAATTGTGACCAATATTCAATTTATTACCAAAAAATTGGTTATTAGTATAACCTATTTTATCATTTAAACATGCAAACATTGTTGAGTGTGACTATTGGTTATACTATAATCATAGATAGTTATTTAAATTGTAGCCATCAGTATCCAGTCAAAACATGCAAACATTCACTCTACCTCTCATTCTCTTTCACACTCTTCATCACCACCACTCCATTTCTCCTTTTTACCTCTCACAAACCCACAAATTTTCTGGAAAAATAAGATCAAATAAAACCTATCATTAGGAAATCTTCATCATCTTAAAGTATTCGTGAAGGTAATCCTGAATTTTCTTTCATTCCCCTTCACTTTCTTTCAAAGTTTTACATGCTTTCTTGCAATTTCTCCATCTTCTACTCCATTCTAGTGAAAGATCGTGAACACATAAACATACACACACACACACAAACTCGCAGTTTTGATGATGATGGTGGTAGGATTTCACCCAAAAACAACATGCATGTTGTAAATGGTGAAATCCAAGGACCAAAACCTAAGTCAAAATTAACATAACACACTTTTCTACAAGTTATGGGTAAAAATCACCACATGCACCCTATGTTTTCTGTCAAAATTGATTTTGGAACATTTCAAACTCATGAATGGTCTTCAAAACAACATGCATGTGATGATCTTCAAGCTTAGATGATTGATGATCAAAGTTTCTTGTTAAAAGCTTCCAAATATGTTCATAAAGGATTTATTCTCAGATAAATACCTAAAACTCCTTTTTGATCATACCCAACTTTTTCAAGAATCCCACTAATAAAATAAGATGATCTCTAAAGTTTCAGAAAATAAATCATTTTTCTCGAATTATTATAATTATTGCAATAAAATAGGGCAATAAATCATATAAAATACTTTCTGGGGTCTATAAATCCTAGGTAAATTCTTGGATGACCCCTATAGTAGATAAGAATTTTCACAGCTCCTACACTATATGTAAGACTCCGACAAATATTTTCAAAGTTTTTCATAATGCATTCCTATTTTTCCCGGAGTTTTGTATTTATAATGGACTAAAAACAGGAAAATTTTCTATAATATATTAGAACTCTAAATAAAAATTTGCATGGTTTTTCTATTCAGTATGTTATTTTTCTTCTATTTTCTAATATTAAATACACTTAAATCCACAAAATCGGATTCCAGAAGATAAAAACCACCTTTGGTAATTTTTCCAGATTGGGTTAAACAGTTTAGAAATCCATTTTAATATTTTTCCCAGCTTAGGAATGTTTAATAACAATAATAATAATAAAGTTTGGACAATTTTGGAAATTGTTTTCTATTTATTTCAATTTTTATTAGAATAAATGCACAAGAATCATAAAACTAGGTTAAACAGATTCGAAATTCATTTTTATATTTTTCCCAGCTTACGTATGTCTAGTGCTAGTATTGTAAAAAGTTTGGGAAGTTTTATCTTTTGGATTTTATTTTTCACAAATTTATATTTTTATGAAGGCATAAAAATTTAGAAAAATAGTTAATCACAACAAAAATTCAAGGCAAAATTTCTAGAAGACCTCTATTGTGTTTAAAATTAAAATGCAAAGTTTGAGAATTGTTAGAAACTGTTTGATAATATTTTGGATTTTTAGGAGCTTAAAACACCTTTAAATGTGTTGAAATACCCTCAATTAATATTACAACAATCTGAAAATTAATATCCAAAATTGTCTTAATCACATGATGTCACACCCCGAAAACCGAAGGCGGAAACATTTCCGGGGTTTACTCCACGTTGAGTATCAAATCCGATGTGCATAGTAAGTAAAGTAAATCAACCATTACATTACATATATGAAAGATTTACATTCATTTCAAAAGCATAAGTTATACAAGTGATACATATCATATATAAACAACACGAAACGAGTCTTCTGAGAAGTCCGTCTTCGAACAAAAAAATGATCTTCGGGTACCTGTCTAACGTGGACCTGAGAATACAAGTGGTTTGAAAATCAGCATAAAGCTGGTGAGTTCATAAGCGGTTAGTTTTTCTGAAAATGTACGAGTTCCTTTGGTTTCCTGAAAAAGCGTTTCTCCAAGAAAATCCCATATTTTCTTATGTAAAGTTAGTTTCCAAATCCGAAAAGTAAAGTAAACGATGTACAATGAAAACATGATTGTTCTTGTGAATTATAGTTCAGTTATTTAACTTGTTATACTTTTCTAGTTACGTACTACTGTTACTCAGGAAGAACCCCATGTTCTCCTGACTGTGTGTATGAACTATTACCAATTCTGATTATGTTCAGTGTCCTCCCCAGGAAAACCCCATGTTTTCCTGACTGTGTGTGTATCTTTACCGATTCTGGTTATGTTCAGTGTTCTCCCCAGGAAAACCCCATGTTTTTCTGAATGTGTGTATGTGTGTGCCTATCATCCTTGAACGTACATTAGTTTTATTACGTACATAAAACTAATAAATACTCGTAAAGTGTTAATAATTCTTATTGCGAGTCCTTAACCATACTCATACTAGATATGACTCGGACCAGGGCCAATATCCGTTTTATGACTTTCGTCACCCTTGAACCTTTCAGTTCGGCTGTAGCTAGCAGCCAGGTGTGGGATTGTTAGTCCCGTATAGATCTATACACTCAACTCACGTTCTCCTTCCTCGAGATTCTGGTTACAGGGTTAGTCCTCCACTCTCTCATGCCAAGGAAGTGTTACAGAGGATGTGTCTCCAATCTTTAAGATTACTCTTTACTTTTCGACTAGGAAAGTAGTATCTATGACTAGCTAAGTTCTAACGTACCTGTCCTTTACACTCGAGCCTAGGTGTTATCTAATGATGACTGTCCTTTACACTCGATCCTAGGTGTATTATTAAGGATGTTACAAATGATATATGTGTTATCTTATGATGATTGTCCTTTACACTCGATCCTAGGTGTATTATTAAGGACATTACAAATTATTTGTGTATTATGATGGTATTTATCTATCACACTCGAGCCTAGGTGTATTGTTAAGGACATACAGATGTTTTATGTTTTCTGATGGTGTCTGTCTTTTACACTCGAACCTTAGTGTTTTATTACAGACATTACAATGGTTTATGTGTTCTATCAGTTTAAATGTGAACAATCAAATATAAGGTATACAATACATCAATGTATAATAAGAATTGAAAATCGGGTTAAAACAAATAACTCTGCAAGTTAAAACAGTTTGTTAAAAGGTTTTCAATTCTTAAAAATGTACAATTATGAAACCATTTAACTGAAATCATGTGTTTAATTACAAGATATTCTTGCACTATTGCTTGTATTCCCCCCCCCCCCCCCCCTCTGAAAACATTGAAAAACCATTGAAAAAGGGTAGGGGTATGAAGTCACCGGACGCGGAAATGTGTCGATTTCGGATGCTAAACGTCGAATCGAGGCCTGATAACACGCGAGGTTCCTATGTAACATGAAATGGCATACAAATATATCTAATTAGATTCATAAACTCTAATTAGATATGAAGTCACACTCCAACGAACGAAAACACCTCAAAACGGGTGTTTGGAGTGACCCGGGTGACATCTACGGACTTGAAATGAAGCGAGGGACTTGGGATTTGAGTTTACTCCCCAAGAGTAAACTTCCTAATGAGTTTACAACCTTAAACAACACTCACACATGAGTTCATGGCCGTGAACTCATGTAGGCATGGGTAATAGATCTTAAATGGCCAATATCACTTGGGAAGAGTTGGAACAATTTTACCTAAGGCTTGGAATTAATTTAAAACATCAAATAACAACACCTAGGGAGTTTACGGCCTTAGCATGGAGCTTACAGCTGTAAACTCTCATACCCCCATGAATAAGTGTTTTTAATGTCTCAAAGTTAATCACATGTGATTCTAAAAATTCCTACAAGCCTTGAAATGATTTTGGGGCACAATTTGACATATTTTTAGGAGTTTACGGCCATGGAACACATGCTATGGCCATAAACTCTCAAATGAAGAGTTTTGATACGTTTAAGGTCCCTAAACTATTTTTGGTTGGTTCTATGATTTATTCCAAGGCTTTTGGTGGTGTTGGATGGCTTTCTAACACATTGGAAATGAGTTTACACCCATGTTTGAGGAGTTTACGGCCCAAGCACATGCCTTGGCCGTAAACTAATACAAATCCCTCAAAATTCATGTTTAAAGTGTTCTAAGTCCATTACCAAATTTCTAAAAGTCATATCTAGGTCTGGTTTGAGTCATGGAAGGGTTTAAGGGCTTAAAAACCCTTTAAATATGGGTTTACGGCCTAAGCACCTTCATGGGTCGTAAACTCATATACAAGGCTCTAAATCATGAATAAATCTCGAATTTGAAGGTCCAATATCATACACAATGAGTATAAGAAGGTACCTTGAAGATTTGAAGCCTTAAACTTGAGATTTGGACCTTTAAATCTAGTTTGAGGAGAGAGGTTGGAATGATAGTTGTAGAATGAAGCAAAAGCTTCAAAATGAAGACTTGGGTCACTTTAAATAGTGTCCAAGTTTGGGACACGGTAAAATTTTACCCGATACCGGCGTTAGACGGGGCTTTTGGTCGCACCCGGCCAATTTGCCGTAACCCGATATGGTTGATTCTAGAAATGTTCCGATCATTAATATGACACGTTAGAATGAATTCTAAGGGTATTAAGACACTCATTAAGTCATTAAATAAAATCCACATTAATGACTTAATAAAATGTCGGAATCGGAAACGGCGATTGGATGATCAGAACGAGTCGCGAGAAGGGTTACATTTAGGGATATGAATTTCGGGTTGTTACATTATCCCCCCGTTAGAGGGAATTTCGTCCCGAAATTCAAAAATTCAAACACAGATCACGAAGTGAAAAGAGATATGAGGATGAATCTACTGCTCCGGGTCTTCAAGCTCCTAAGTGGAATCGGGTCTCCGTTTGACATTCCAGCGAACCCTCACTGTCAGGATGTGGCTTTGTTACACATGGTTAACCTCTGAATCCACGATCTCAATTGATTCGTACATGAAGGTTCGGATTTTCATTGGTTTTGACCTCATCAAAGGGTGACTAAGGTTTTCGTCAGGTTAGCACTTCTCACAAACAACGCTGTGGAATACCGGATGCTCACTGCGGAGTTCCTGAAGATAGCTCGGAGAGGGCTATGGAATCGATTCCTAACGAGGATCTCGAAGAGTCTAAGGTTCCACAAGTTAAGTTTTCCACACTTCCCAAGGTGTACTATGTCTTTACAGGGTAAAACCTCCAACAAGTAGGTATATTTTCACATGGCAGAATAACTAAGGGTCCAATGGTTCTAAGGGAAACTTCTACATGACTCTACGATTATAGTCGGCGGAACCCAAGAATCGGCAGTTTTCCATGGGTTTCCCCGGTTTCGACTAATTCTTTATTGCCTGTGCCTTTGGAAGGTGATAAGTTATTAAATAAACTTGAAGATCGATTAGATCTTTGTAATAGGTAGTGCAAAGAACATAAAACAATAAACAAGACAAGATTGAATCACAATGTGTCGAATGATTAATTCAAACAATCCTCAGCAGAGCTCGACTAAGAACCTCCGCTGTAGAGGATTTAGGGTTACAAGAACGATAATTAAAACTTCTGAATAATGCTCTGATCTATCGTTACTATCGTTAACCTAAGATGCATGCAAGCACCTATATTTATAATAAACCCTACTATACTCACGGATGGACAGGCCCATACCGAAGATACAAAAACGGACTAACAACCGAGCCCAATAGACGCAACATTCAAAACACGACCCAACAATCTCCCCCTTTGCATCAAATTGGAGCGACACTACTTCTTCTTCTTGCTTGGGCCAGCAGCGGGAGCCTTCTTCACAGTATCAAACAGACGTGTGATAAGAGCGAGAATAGTCTGTCTGAACCGAATGTACCATTGTATCATGTCATCGAAGTACTTGACATCATCCGCTGAGTTTTGCTTGCATCTGTGGATGATCCCCAAAACATGCTCTAAGCAGGCAGTAGTGTATAGATGTTTGTCAGCCAAGGCAAACAGACATTTCTGTCCTTCGTTTCTGGTGAACATGAATGAATTCCTTCTTGAGTCAATTCTACCCATCTGCATTTGGTTCAGATCACTGGCCGAGCCAACATGAGATATTTTTCGTTTCTTCTTAAATACGCTTGCTATCTCCTGATCCATCAGCGCAACTTCCATGATGTAGCACACGAGCATCCTCTTGAGATGGTCGATGATCGGACCATATTTAGCTTCGTTGGTGAGAAGGATGTTGTGCAAGATAATCCAATCATGGGGATTGAGGTTCGGAATATCTGCAAGAGAAATGGCATGTTCGGTTTTGGCAGATCCCCGAAGTACCTTGAACCGAATGTTCATGAAGTTCCCTTCAGCATACGGCTTCAAGATCCGAACGTTGATAATCTTCTGAGCGCTCCAAGTCTGATACTGATGTTGAGCAGCCTTCAGATAGAAATCGATTAAGTCCCGATCAACCTGTGGATAAGGATGAGGGAACTCTGCAACGTTGGAGAAGGCATGAAAAATGAACGACTTTCGGGTCAGTGGCATGTCAAACTGAGAGTCGACAATATTGGAACAATCAAAATAAATTACAGGTTCCAGCCACAAGATACTCGGTGTGTCGACGGCTTCTTTTATCATCCTTTCGAGAGTCCAAGCAGGAAAAAGAGTTTTCCTACTCTCAAGAAGGTCGTGGGCTTCCTTCTGTTTTCGTTCAGCTTCTTCAGCCTCTTTTGCCACACGAGCACTGACATCAACCTCATTGCGTCGACTTCTACGCTTCAACAATTCGGCAATTGTTTCTTTGTCTTCTTCCTCTTCTTCCTCAGCAATATTTTTGCCGTTGTCTTTCACACCCGAACCGGAGGCTTGGCCTACTGGAGGAGGTTCGGTAGTGTGAGTTGCCTTTGAGGAATGAGGTGGTTGGGATACAGATTCCTTCTCTCCCCCTTGTTTCGGAATGGACACGAAATCCAGTAGCCCTTCGATTTTGCTTAGCAGGGCAAGGGCGGGAGCGAGCTTCTCTGCAAGGGTATGCCTCACAGAATAGTGAAGGATAGGATCATGTGCTTCGAGGATGTTTGAGATGGTTGAGTGGACATCCGAAACACACGTCTTTATCACCTCCCTTTCGGACCGAAGAGAGTCAATCTCCTGTTGAGAATGGGAGAGTTGAACACTCTTGACCTTCAGAGCAATGGTCTTCTTGGCAAGAACATCCATAAGAGAGTTCTCTGCAGCCAAATCTTCTTGGATCTTCGAGAGATGCTCGTCTATGGTTGTGCGAAAGGCTGAGTTGTCGTCGGAAAGCGTTTGACGAAATGAAGCGAAGGACTTCAACTCAGTTGAGACAGACGTTGTCAACTGTTGAACAAGTGGTTCCAACGTAGTCTTTGCAGCATTTACACTCTCCTATAAAGACTTTAACAGGGAAGTGGCATCATAAAATAGTTTATCGACTTTTTCGGTCGCAGTCTGACAGGCTTTTGTTGAGGCGTCGATGGCGGAGGTTGCAGAAGCAATGGAATCTTGCTGAGCCTTAGAGAAAGCGTCAACAATCTTCTGAACTGCATCTTCAGAAAGGGATGACTGAGAAGTGGAAGAGGAGGCAATGAGCAACTCAACTTTGTCATGGAGCTCCTTGAGATGTCGTTTTGTAACGGGAGCATCGTCATCGTCATCACTCTGTATTTGAAACGGACTATAGTAGACCGAGTCAAACGTCATATCTTCCCCGCCAAGGAAAGGTTCTTCATTCTCTAAAGCATGACCAGGAGAAGGTGGTGGTGGTGAAGCTGGTGGAGCTGAAGTATGGGTAGGTTCGGGTTGGGTTGTTTCGGGTATAGGTGTAGGTTCGGATGCTTTTGTGGTTTCGGGTGCTGGGGTGGTTTCGGGTGCATCAGTATGAACCTCCGTATCAGATACGTTGGCTCGAACATCTACAGTACATGTTGTGGTTGCTTCGGTGAATATTGGTGTTGGTATGGGGATGGAAGTGAGTGGTATTGAAGTAGTGGAAGTTATGGGGGAATAGAAATAGGAATGGTTTTAGGTGGAGAGGTAATGGGAGAAGTAGAGACATGAACCTCTAGGGTAGGAGATATGGGTGGATTGTTACCTCGTGGAGAGTGATATGTGCATAATTAGTTCATATTAAGTATACATTTTTATTCATCTATTAGTTTAATTATCGCATATTATGGACAAAAGGTACTTAAAAGTGTTAAATTATGTTTTTCAGTCCTAAGATGAAGCTTGGAAGCGAAAGGAAGCGGGAGAAACAGTTAGAAGATCGAGAATGGAATAAAGAAGGAAAACACTAAAAAAGGCACCTACTCGGCGAGTCATAACTTCTACTCGGCGAGTCCAATCGAAGGATCGAGAAGATAATGACTTGGGATCCCAGAGAGTTATCGCAATACGGGGAATGTGAGAGGGACTCGACGAGTCACCAGTTGACTCGACGAGTCGATTCGTATATTTAAAGATAATTCCACAGATCGATAATAAGGAGTTCTGGGACGATTCAGAAGTGCTTTGCTACGATTGAGAAGCCTGAAAAACCCTAGAAGACGACGAAGGAAGCTAGAATTCAATTCCGGAGAGTAATTAAGGCAAAATTTCATCATTCCACTTATTCTTTTGTTTATTCATCATGATTAAGCAACTTGACTTTGTTTGTTTGTTGTTATTTACTTTAATTATGAGCTAAACCTTTAGACTTCTGTTTGGGGATACAAAGTTGACAATATGGTTTGATTGATTGGTAGGATTAATCCCAAGTTGGTGAATTTTTGTTATTTTAGCTTGCTAAAGAACCTTGTGTGTGAATAATAATTAATTTTTTGTTAATAGGAAGATAATTGATTAGCATGAACATCTATTGATTATTGTCCTCATATGATATATTGTGACCACATAGTTATATGTCTAGGATTAATGAATATGAAACTAGAATTAATAAGAAAATTGAGTAAATTCATGTGCAAGCTTGTAAGATGACTATCAAACAACAGCTTAATTAAAAAGAATAAATTAGTTAACTATTGCAAGTCTAACTTAACCCAAATAATTAATCTAGTAAATATAATTAAATTAGACAACCGGCCACTGTTTGAGTTAGTTTATTTGCTAAGGATTAGGGTAGTGAATACAAATCTAATCACTTGAATCGGTAACCAACGAAAGAATTAATCCATTGCACTATTACCTTGAAAATCAACCATAGAGTTAACCAAGTTGAACTAAACAGAAGTTCCTTTCCAATTATTGAATCTAGTTAAATCCTTATTTTCTAGTTTTAAATTAATAATAATTAGTAAGTTTCTAGTCTTATAAAACTAGAGAAAAACCCCTGCTTCTTAATTAACTTAGATTAAATTAGTTTTTAGTTTAATTTGCCGTTCCCTGTGTTCGATACCCTGCTTATTTAGCTATACCACAATTGATAGGTTCACTGCCTTTTGTGTGTTATTTGATAATTAAAAGTAGGTTTAAAACTAGTTGGTTTTACACACATCAAGTTTTTTGGCGCCGTTGCCAGGGAACGGTTCTAAAATTAATATTAAAGTCTAGCTTAATCGATCCTTTGTGTGGGATTTATCTTACACAAAGTTATTTACAAAGCAAATCAGTAAGTAGATTTAGTTTTATTACAATTCCGTTTTTTTTTAAATAACTAGAAATTTTCTTTTCTGTTTTTGCCTTGCACTCGTGCCGACTCGGCAAGTACATCGCTGTTTTAGTCTTTATTTTTTATTCCGTTTTTGTTCCTTCTACGCGTTTCATTTCTTTTGTTTCGTTTTTTTTTCAGCTGTTTCATGACCCGAGGATCTGACACACCTCTGGTACCTCCTTTGGAAGACTCGGAATCCGCACTAAAGAGAAGCAAAGGAAAAGCCGTAGGAGAAACCGAAACTTCAAAGATCTCACCACTCAAGAACTTAAAATCCGTTTTCAGCAAGAAGAAGAGCAGCAAATCAGGAGCATCCAGTGCCTCGTTAACAATTGAAGAACCAATTCACGAAGATATCGAGTACGAGACCGAGGAAGAAGAAGAGCATATTTCCGAGCACGAAACCGATTCCGAAGAAGAGTTAGCTATCACTATGGCTAACATCGATGAAGTCCCCATGGAGGAGTGGAAGAAAAGGATGCGTGATGACACCGGGCCAGGACTTGTGCAACCCGCAATTCCCGCAACCACCACTTTCGAACTAAAAGGCCATATTCTCGCCCAACTCAAAGAGATTCCTTTCTACGGGAAGGATCATGAAGACGCTTACAAGCACTTGGACGAAGTGAATGATGTGGCCGATTACTTCAACATGCCTAATGTTCCACGCGAGACCCAGCTTCTTCGAATGCTTCCTGTCACATTTAAAGGCACTGCAAAAGATTGGTTAAAGTCACTTCCTCCCGGATCGGTCACCACATGGGCCAAGATGAAAGAAGAATTCATAGACCATTTCTGCCCGCCCTCCAAGATAGCCAAGCTAAAGAAAGCCATTGCCAACTTCGAGCAACAACCCGACGAATCTCTTTATGAAGCTTGGGAAAGATACAAGAGCCTACTTAGAAATTGCCCACACCATGACCTTAATAGTCAACAAGAGGTCTCCATTTTTTATGATGGAGTCAATGTCACCACAAGGCAATTGCTTGATTCTCAAGGCCCGCTTACAAAGAAGGTGCCCCCAGTAATCAAAGAATTAATTGAAGAATTCTCTAAGCACTCTAGAGAATACCACAATCCGAGAAACGAAGTAAGTCGAGGGGTAGTAAACGCGGCAAGTGATAGCATGGCGGCGGTGATAGCAAAGCTTGATAATCTAGATCGAAGAATGACAAAAATGGATCAAGCAATCCATGCTATTAGGGTAGGATGCGAAAATTGTGGAGGGTCCCATCTCGCAAGGGATTGTGATTTGGATGAAAATGGAAATAAGAAAGCTCAAGTCTTCTATTCAAGTGGTGATCGGTATGATGAAAATTGGCGAAAACCTAAGAAGGATTGGCTACCATACGAGGAGTATAAGAAGGCAAAGGAGGAGAAATACAAACAGAAGGAGAGGTGACTATACCAAAAGGAAGAACCGGTAGAAAAGAAAGCCGATTTAGAAGAGTTATTCACTAGATTCATAGCCGCGTCCGAAAAAAGACACAATGATCACGATGCTGCCATACACGAGACCAGAAACATGCTTAGGAACTTTGAGAAACAGCTGGGGTAGCTTGCGCATCAAGTGAATGATAGAAGACCGGGTCAACTTCCGAGTAACACCGAACCCAATCCAAGAATGGAGAATGTAAGTGTAATAGTCTCCAGCAGTGAAGAAAACGTTACAGAAGCACTGAGAATATCCATGAAGAAGGCAGAAAAGGAAGAAGAATCGGATCCAGCAAAACCCGATCCGACTCGCTGAGTCACTCAAATGGACTCGACGAGTCCATTCGGGAATGAAAAAACTGCCAGTTTTCTAAAGCCATACAATCCTCCTCTGCCATACCCAATCAAAGCCATACCTGCAGAAAAATAGAAGCATACAGAACATTCATGGAGCATGTTAAAGCTTTACAGGTCAATATGCCATTTGTGGAAACAATGCTCCAAACACCTAAATACTTCAACCTGCTTAAAAGCCTTTTCGCTGCTAGGAAGGATTTGGCTGAAGTCGCGGAAATATTGATGAATGAGCTGCCTAAAAAGAAGAGTGATCCGGGAAATATGGTGATTCCGTGCCAATTTGGTAATGAAGTTTTTACCCGAGCATTAGCTGATTCAGGTGCAAGCATTAATTTGATGCCCTATTCATTCTTTAAGAAGCTGAAGTTACTAGCACCACGGCCGGTAAATATGAGGATCCATTTGGCGGACAAAACGATAATTCATCCACAAGGCGTTTGTGAGGATCTTCTTATCAAAGTGGACGAGTTTATTTTTCCAGTAGACTTCGTGGTGGTGGATATGGAAGAAGCCCTGCAATACCAATTATTTTGGGGAGATCATTCTTAAACACCGCATGTGCTCTAATTGATATAAGTGAGTCTACATTGACATTGAGAGTGGGTTATGAGTCGGTGATGTTTAAAGCTATTCCAGAAGCCAAGCAAAAAGAAGAAAAGAGAGAAGAAATCTCATTTATCCAATTGGATGATGAGATATTACAAAAAGAGCTTGAAATTTTGCTAAAAGAAGATCCAAGCAAGATTTTGCTACACTCTGAAGAAAGTGGAGATGCTATCAAAGACTTGGAGGAGTTAGAAAAGCTACTGGAAGGAGCCAACTCAGAAAACACTCCAGAATTGATGGAACCCGATCAGACTCGCCGAGTCACCTTGATGGACTCGACGAGTCCAGTCGAATTTAATAAAAACCTGGCCAATGTTGATCTGTTTGTTGATAGTTCTTCAGATACCATGGATTTAGTTACTATTTATGATTATTTGGAAGAACAAACAACAGAAGAAGGGAAAGAAATGGAAGTCCAATACGCCGAGGTGGCATACCTTGATACAATTCCATTTGGAGAAGGGTTGAACATAGAAAAGGATGAAGACATAGAGGGAAGAAGGGTGGAAGCTAAACGACCATTCACTACTAAACCTAAAGCACGAGCCATTACAAAATATGAAGTGATTAAATTTAAAGAGAAGGAGGTACAAGAGAAAGTAAAGAAGAATGGGTTAAAAAAGGAAAAGAGGAAAAGAGAAGCCCAAGCAGCTTAGTAGGATGCTGTGAAAAAGAAAAGAGATGAATTGAAAAGGGCTTACAAGAAAAAGATTCACGCCTATAAGACTAAGTACAAACCACAAAGGACTAGGCGTGCATTCCCGATGCTTGAAGATGACGAAACGTAGATGGGAATGAGTCTAGCTAATGACTCCTTAAAAAGAAGCGTTTGGCGGGAGGCAACCCGTTATATAGAGTTTGCTTTCTTTTACTTTCTAGTTTTTTTTAATTTTTCTTTTGTTTTTAAAATGTTAATTCTCCAATTCATCAGACATGTCTGCTTGAGAGTGTGCAAGGGCCAAGTGTGGGGTGAAATGATTTTAAATAAATAACAAAATTTCGAAAATCATGAATTTTTGCAAGAGACTCGCCGAGTCTGACCCCGACTCGACGAATATATATTGATTTCAGAAAAACTTTGACTTCGCGACTAGACTCGCCGAGTCTGACCCCGACTCGACGAGTCGGTTTTATTTACAGAAAAAAAAATCGAAATTACTTTTACATCTGGTAACTAGGGTTTTAACCCTAAGAATCAATTTTCACATACATACTCGCCGGGTGCCCCTCTCTAACTTCCTCTCAAGCATTCAAGTTTTATTCAAGTTTTCTTCAAATTAGCTTCAAATCTCTCAAGTTTAAACTAAAAAGGTAACAAAATTCTTCTTGATTTCTGTTAAGAACGTGATTATAAGGCCACATATGGTAGCAATTGCATGAAAAAAACCCGTTTTTGAAAAGTAATGAATTTTTAGGGGTTTTGATTTTTCATGATTTTTGAACGCGTATTTTGGCCTTATTACCTTAGTAGTAAGTCCCTATACAAAACCCTTGACGAAATTTCCAGGTTTCATGGCCTAATTTACATCGACCTGTCGACTGACTCGTGCAGTTTGCGCGACTCGCCGAGTCATGCCTAGACTCGACGAGTCGAGTCGGGATGCATATGTGAAATTGTTTTAATTATATTCTGTGTTTTCTGGGTTTTGGATCTTTGTTTTGCAGAAATCATGTTCAGAAGGGGGCAAACTTCCAGTGGCCACCAAGGGGATTTTCCGTGGCTAAACTTCCCACAAATTGAGTCCGCTTCGACATTGCGGAAATGGAAGAAGAAGTTGGCTGATATTAAGAAGAAGGAGGTCTATGTGCCCAACCGGATCGATTAGGAATGGTTGCAGAGTGTTCGCTATGAGGAGGAGTTAGCTCCTTATCTTTTGAAGGAGTTTCACCATGATGGCGAAACCATGGTGTGTGACGGGTGGAGCCGGGTATTTCGTATTCAAGAACCGGTTTATTTGGAGTTGTGCTTAGAGTTCTTTTCCACGGTGTCTTTCACCGGGGGAGTGGATGTCTTTCACCCAACAAGCTTCAGTTTCTGCCTTGGGGGAGAATTTCATCAATGCTCAGTGGTAGATCTTGCATGCCGATTGGGAGTTTATGGCCAGCCCTTGGTCTCAATACCCATCTTTCGGGCCTTTTTGGCACAAGCACATATGGTATTTCCCGAAGGAGTTACAAGTACGGGCTGGTGGAATACCATTGGTAATAAAGTTTATATTCCGAAGTCGGCGCAAGAAGGGAGTATTCGATCCCCAACACATCGCCTCATTCACCGCCTCATTTCATCCACCATCAACCAACGAAAGGATGATGACAAGGTTTCCAACCTTGATGTCTTTTTCCTATGGAGCATCATTACACCCGACGTTTTTTGCAACATTCCTTGGTGTCTTGCTTCATATCTTTCGGAGGGTGCGGTCAAGGATCGCAAGACTTCAAGAATAAATGGTGGGATGTTTGTCACCCGGTTGGCTAACTCATTCGGGTTGATGAACCGCGGTGCATGGAATTTCATGACGATGATCCCTACACCTCCGTTTAATCCTATTCTTTTCCGGAGAGCGAGAATCATTGAAGACTATGCTGGTGGCCACTATGCCATCCCAAATGATGATCCGGTGGTTGGTCCCGAGGCACCGGGAAGACGGGTTCGTTCGAGGAGAGAACGGGATATTGAGGAGGAGCCTTCGGTGATTCCAGTTGAGAATGAAGATGTACCAATGGATTGGTACAATGTGGAGATGAGGCGACTCCAAGATCAAATGGCAAGGGGTTTGAATTTTAGCAACCAGTCTCATATTCGACTTTTTGACCACTTTAACATTCCACATATAGATGGTGGTAACTTTCCATACATTCCAACGTGGGAAGAAGTGATAAGTGCAAGAAGAAGTGGGGCTAGAGGAAGTGGAGTAGGGCTTGATGATGATGATGAGGAAGATTGATTTTTATGCATTTTTATTGAACAATTTTTAATTTTGTGTTTGTTTGTTTTATTTGGTTTGTTTGATGTTTTTTTTAAAACTTGTTTTTGATGTCTAATCAATGTTTGATGCTTTGACAATTTTTCAGAATTGAATTAGGAGTGCTAGCTTCAAATGGGTTTAGAGTTATAGAATTCAAGTGAGAAAGAGAGTCAAGGAAAAGGAACGTTAGAGTTAAAGTATTGAGTCCGGTTCTTAGAGATGTTGGCAAGGGAGTCTAGAAGTGTATAGACAGTATAGAGAGTTTATTGGAAGCTGGATCATATGCAGAATTAGATTATTTTCATTCAGTGACGAACTCGTCGAGTGCACTATAATGACTCGACGAGTCGCCCTTAATTCTCACAAATGCGAAGATTTCCCGAAGTAACTCGACGAGTCTGGTATATACTCGACGAGTCGTTTGGTTTCATGTCGAAGGGGCTACTGATTTGATGCTAATTAGAGTACCACTTGACTATATATTCTTTCCACATTTATTCCTGAAGATCTTACACTGTTATCCACGTATTTGGAGTGACCACACGAGACGAGACACCCAAGGCATGGTTACTATGTCTAAAGTCAATTGAAGTTGGAGCTAGAATGAAAGTGATCAACCTATCCACTGCTATCCCAGCGGAGTTTGTTCCAATTCCCTCTTTAGTTTCTTTTTATGTTTTTATTATGCATAATATGCAATGAGGGCATTGCATCAAATAAGTGTGGGGTAGGCGTTGGTTACATAATAGAAGATTTAGAGTCTTAAAAGTAATTAGGACTCCATGTTAGAGTTGTGTTGATAATTGCATGATAACCCAAATGTTTAGTTGAGCCTATATACGTTCTAGTACATTTGTGGCTTCCTTATTCTAGTGAAATCATGAGACAAAAACACAATCTTGCTCAGCCTGAGGGATGCAATATGTTTAGCAGCCTAAACTTGAAATGTATCCAGGAAAATTGTTATCGTTAGCCAATAAAGGTTGAGATTGAGCGCCCCTGCTTAAGCATGTAGGGTTTTGAGTGAAAAAAAAAGTGAGGAACACATGTAAAAAAAAAAATAAAAAAAAATTACAAAAGAAATTGTATGAATTTTGGAGCAATTAAAGTGAAAATCAAAAGAGCAAAATTCCAAGAAATTCAAAAAAAGTTGAAGATACCCGGAAATCAAACAATAAAGGTGGTGAATTCAAAGAGATCAAAGCAAATATCAAAGAAGAGATGAATTCAAAAGAGCTCCATAGTGGTATCAAAAGTGTAATTCTAGATTATGTATGCTCGGGTTGCTCAATTAAAAATACCTTGAGGGTAAAGAGGTTTTCTGCGGATGGATTCGGAGGGTTGCATAAAATGAGCATAGTTCGGGGTGAGTGGGCAAGTGTTTATGAGGATTGTGAGTATTTGGAGTATGGGAGGTTTATAGGAAAAATTTTAGACACAAATGCATGCGTTGCGGTCCTGGCATAATGGTTGGGTTAGATTGGAGTGTTATATATGATTCTAATATGTTTAAAATTCAGTTTTACTTGGGGGCAAGCAAAAGACAAGTGTGGGGTATTTTGATATGTGCATAATTAGTTCATATTAAGTATACATTTTTATTCATTTATTAGTTTAATTATCGCATATTATGGACAAAAGGTACTTAAAAGTGTTAAATTATGTTTTTCAGTCCTAAGATGAAGCTTGGAAGCGAAAGAAAGCGGGAGAAACAGTTAGAAGATCGAGAATGGAATAAAGAAGGAAAACACTAAAAAAGGCACCTACTCGGCGAGTCATAACTTCTACTCGGCAAGTCCAATCGAAGGATCGAGAAGATAATGACTTGGGATCCCAGAGAGTTATCGCAATACGGGGAATGTGAGAGGGACTCGACGAGTCACCAGTTGACTCGACGAGCCGATTCGTATATTTAAAGATAATTACACAGATCGATAATAAGGAGTTCTGGGATGATTCAGAAGTGCTTTGCTACGATTGAGAAGCCTGAAAAACCCTAGAAGACGACGAAGGAAGCTAGAATTCAATTCCGGAGAGTAATTAAGGCAAAATTTCATCATTCCACTTATTCTTTTGTTTATTCATCATGATTAAGCAACTTGACTTTGTTTGTTTGCTGTTATTTACATTAATTATGAGCTAAACCTTTAGACTTCTGTTTGGGGATACAAAGTTGACAATATGGTTTGATTGATTGGTAGGATTAATCCCAAGTTGGTGAATTTTTGTTATTTTAGCTTGCTAAAGAACCTTGTGTGTGAATAATAATTAATTTTTTGTTAATAGGAAGATAATTGATTAGCATGAACATCTATTGATTATTGTCCTCATATGATATATTGTGACCACATAGTTATATGTATAGGATTAATGAATATGAAACTAGAATTAATAAGAAAATTGAGTAAGTTCATGTGCAAGCTTGTAAGATGACTATCAAACAAGAGGTTAATTAAAAAGAATAAATTAGTTAACTATTGCAAGTCTAACTTAACCCAAATAATTAATCTAGTAAATATAATTAAATTAGACAACTGGCCACTGTTTGAGTTAGTTTATTTGCTAAGGATTAGGGTAGTGAACACAAATCTAATCACTTGAATCGGTAACCAACGAAAGAATTAATCCATTGCACTATTACCTTGAAAATCAACCATAGAGTTAACCAAGTTGAACTAAACAGCAGTTCCTTTCCAATTATTGAATCTAGTTAAATCCTTATTTTCTAGTTTTAAATTAGTAATAATTAGTAAGTTTCTAGTCTTATAAAACTAGAGAAAAACCCTTGCTTCTTAATTAACTTAGATTAAATTAGTTTTTAGTTTAATTTGCCGTTCCCTGTGTTCGATACCCTGCTTATTTAGCTATACCACAATTGATAGGTTCACTGCCTCTTGTGTGTTATTTGATAATTAAAAGTAGGTTTAAAACTAGCTGGTTTTACACACATCAGAGAGTCTTCAGAATCCGAACTCTCACCCTCAGACTCGCTTGAAGATGAAGCGATAATCAGCTTTCGCTTCTGCTGAGTTTTTCGTCTCTTTTGCTGTGGAGACTGAGCAGCTTTGGTTGGTTTCCTCTTCTTTGGAGAAGGGCCTTTAGCCCCTTTCGCCACTTGTTTCCCTTTATCAGCCTTCTTGCCTCTTGGAGCAGGCTTGTCGCGTCATGAATAGACTTCAACATCTCCGGAGTGAGATCCCTTGGACCAGAACGCTTGAATCCTTTGTACGTCTGGATAATCCGGCTATCAGCAGGAACATCTCCATAGATAGTTTCCGGAATTGAACCGTTGAATGGAAACTTGGAAGCGTCCGAGACAATGATCTTCGTGGTATGGAATGTACCAATCGAAGACATTGGAGCACCAGCGACAATGGGGACGTGGTACTTGTCCATCACCCATTTCGTGATCAAAGTCCAGAACCTAGCGTATGAAATTTCAGAATGCCTGGATGTAGAGGATAGACTATGGATGAGTTGTTGCCACAGAACAGACCCATAATCTATGTTGATGCCATTGTAGACACCATACATTTGGGACAAAAACAACCGACTGGCACCATCAGATTCAGCGCTTCTTTCAGATAACCCTTTGAATAGAACAGTGAACATCCCGTTCCACTGTGGAGGTAGGCACGACTTCTTGAACTTCGCGACTGAAGTAAGCACCTCCATATAACCCATGTTGTAAAACATATTGAACAAATGCCCCATTAGAATCGTTTCAAGGTTAACCCTAGAGGAATCAGGTTCAAACCCTAACAACGAGCAAAATCTTTGCTTTGAAATTGAGGCCTTGTGCTGAAAAATATCAAAGAAGATTCTGTCAACGACCTTGTCGTAGTGAGCAGTCGCAAAGATCTGCGACAAGAACTCCATCGGAACGGATTCAGCTCTTGTAAGCGTAGGAGCAATCGGCGAAAACTTCAAACACTCAATAATGGGGAACATGAAGGCATCATAAACATGAGGGGATAAATTGATGATTAGGCTTTGTTGTGGGCGAATGGGCAGTATGTGGGATGTTGCGTGAACAGAAGATGAATCTGCCATTGCTTGAAGATAGTTGAGAGGATGATGAACAGGAAAGTATTAAGGAATTTTTGCTCTTTGGGAATTTTAATTGCGGTAAAGAGGTAAATGAAGGATTATATACTGGGGGTAAGGAGAGAGAAAGATCTTCCCAAATCTTCTATCGAAAAACGAAGAGTTTTCCGGAGTTGACTGATGCGTGACAGTTAGGGTAGCTGATGATCATGCATGAGAGAGAGTGTCAGACCCCTAAGAACACGCCTCCCATCAAGCGTCGTTTGGATATGAACCGTTTCAGATTCACACGCGCCCCTTCTGCGCCATTTGGAGATGAGACGGTTCCAATTCGCACGCCTTCCCTTTTGTGCCGTTTGAAATCAAATCGATTAGACTCCCGCCTGAGTCAGCATGTCTTCATCTTATCCCTTTAAGGTGTAACGGCATCATTCGAAAAAAAATCCCCCACGTGGATTAAAATCAACCACAGCCTTTAATCAACCATACAACAGCATAATTCTAGGGACACTTAGCTAATTTCAACAATTTCCCCATAAACGAACACACAAATAAAATTAAATCCAAAAAGAAAATAAAGAATAAAATATTTTTGGAGTTTTTGCTAATAAATAAATGAAATAAAAAAACAGATAAAAAGAAAAAAAAATATTGGAATTTTTTATAAAAATTAAAAGGAATAAAAATAGGAAAAAAAATAATTTAAAAAAAAACTTTGGAACCGAACCCGAGCGTTCGGTCTATTTCGGTTGTGGAAAACTTTGGAACCGAACCCGAGCGTTCGGTCTATTTCGGGTGAGAAAAATTTTGAAACCGAACCCGAACGTTCGGTCTATTTCGGTTACCAAAGAAAATAGGTTTTAAAAAGAGAATAACTTTAACAATAAGATAAATGCATTTGGAACAATTATAAATAAGATCTACAACCAAGAAAACTACCTTTTATTGATGAGCGAAAAGCAGATTATTCAACCGAACCCGAGCGTTCGGTTCATTTCGGTACATTAGTGCAAGACCCGAACCCGAACGTTCGGTCTATTTCGCTTTTTACGTTTGAGTTTGAGAGGTAATTTTTTGGTACTCACTCCGATTCCATCATACCTAGCCCTTGTAGAATCTTGTTGAACGATGCTTCAGGAAGAGCTTTGGTGAAGATGTCAGCCAGTTGATCAGTGGTTCGAACAAAATGAATTTCGACGTTCCCATCTTCCACATGATCTTTAATGAAGTGATACCTCAGTGCTATGTGCCTTGTATTGGAGTGTTGCACTGGGTTATGACAGATCCTAATTGCACTCTCAGAGTCACAATATAATGGGATCTTTTTCATATTGAGTCCATAGTCCCGGAGTTGACTTTGGATCCAAATCACTTGAGAAGTACAGGAGGCAGCTGCAATGTATTTCGCTTCAGCTGTAGATAAAGACACACAGGTTTGTTTCTTTGATTGCCAACTAACTAATTTCCCGTCTAGGAATTGGCAGCCTCCCATGGTGCTTTTCCTGTCTAGTCCACAACCTCCAAGGTCTGCATCTGAGTAGGCTTGAACAAAGAAGCCTGAGTTGGATGGATACCATAGGCCTAAAGAGGTAGTTCGCTTGAGATAACGGAGTATGTTCTTCACTGCAAGCATATGAGGTTCACGCGGATTTGCCTAGAATCTAGCACAGTAACAAACAAAGAACATGATATCAGGCCTGCTAGCAGTAAGATACATCAGTGAACCGATCATCTGGCGATATAGCGTAATATCGACTGCTGGCTTATCCAATGATGGAGTGAGCTTGGTGCCGAACGCCATTGGAACTTTAACCTTTGAATCTCCCATCATGCCAAATTTTGCAAGGAGAGTCTTCGTGTAAGCTTCCTGATTAATAAAGATGCCTTCGGGTCCCTATCTAATATTTAAACCAAGGAAAAAGTTAATTGGACCCATTGAGCTCATTTCAAATTTAGTCTCCATCAGCTTTCTGAATTCAGCCGTTAAGCTAGGATTCGTTGAGCCAAAGATGATATCATCGACATAAATTTGAACAATCATAAGGTGGTTACCATCCTTCTTACGAAAGAAGGTTGGGTCAACCGAATCTTGTTTGAATTTGGACATCTTTAAAAACTTGGTTAGCGTTTCATACCAGGCCCTCGGAGCTTGTTTCAATCCATATATAGCTTTGTCCAAAATGTAACAGTGATTGGGGTACCTTTCATTGACGAATCCAGGAGGTTGCTCCACGTACACCGTTTCTTCAAGTTCTCCATTTAGAAATGCGCACTTGACATCCATTTGGTAGACCTCAAAGTTTTTGTGTGCAGCATAGGCAAGAAATATTCTAACAGATTCCAGCCTAGCAACAGGAGCGAAAGTTTTTTCATAGTCGATTTCTTCCTCCTGACAGTATCCTTTCACTACCAGACGGGCTTTGTTTCATATCACGTTGCCTTCCTTGTCCATCTTATTTCTGAAGACCCATTTGAGACCAACAACTGAGGCATCTTGAGGAGTTGGAATGAGATGCCAAACTCTATTCCTTTCGAATTCATTTAGTTCATCTTGCATAGCTTGAACCCAATCGGAGTGATCAAGAGCAGTGTTAACTGTCTTTGGTTCAACTTTTGAGATGAAGGAGTTAAACATATAGAATTCTACTTTTGAAAATAAGGAAGTTTGTTTTGCCTTTAGTTGTGATCGGGTCAAGACCTTTTCAGAGACATTACCGATAACCTGAGAAACAGGATGATCTCTGGTCCATTTGACAAGAGGAGGGTAATTTGGATCATAAGATGGATCCAATTCAGTGTTTACCATCTCTTCTAGATCAGATTGACTATCATAGTCGTAAGACATATCTGCATTCTCCCCCTCGACAGATAAGCTTTCAGGTGTGTCTTGAGTTTCTAGAGCTATATGAGTTTCGTGCGGTGTTGAGCTTTCGGGTACCACTGGACTTTCGGGTGCAGATGAGATTTTGGGAGTAGCTGGAGAATAGTTCTCCCCCTCAACATGTGAGCTCGCCTGTGATGACGAAGATGTGCCCTCCCCCTCAAATGAAGTATCGTGCTGTGGAGGGTCGTCAGAACTTGATCCTTCTTCATTCATTCTCTTTGCAGTATCTTCGATGAGTTGCTTCAGATGATCTACTTTGTTGTCTACTGTACTCGCTTCTGAGAGAGTTGCCTTCTGTGGTTCATCAAATAACTCGACAAACTTCTCAAATAGGTTTGCAATCGAGGCTGTGACTTGGCCTGTGTGAGAAAAGATTTCTCCAACTGTGTCTTCTTTGGCTTAAGCTTTTTGACATAGCTATCATCAAAAAGTCACATAATAGGTTTCTTCTATTTTCCTCGAGCACTTGTTTAATACCCTGTAGGCTTTACAAATGAGAGAATAGCCCAGAAATATTCCTTCATCGGCTTTGAAATCGAACTTGTTACGTTGTTCTTTAGAATTGAAGATGAAGCACCGTGAGCCGAATACATGGAAAAATTTGACATTTGGCTTCCTGTTGTTGATGATCTCATAAGGAGTGAGAGTGAATCGCTTATTGAGATATGACCTGTTCTGCGTAAAACAAGCAGCAACAATAGCATCAGCCCAAAAATATAAAGGCAAAGAAGCAAAAATTAGCATGCTTCGGGCCGCCTCACACAAAGATCGGTTTCGTCTTTCGACAATCCCGTTTTGTTGAGGAGTGTAGGGAGCTGAGAAGTTATGACTGGTTCCTTTGTCGGCTAAGAATTCTTCGAATTCTTTATTTTTGAACTCTAGACCATTATCGCTCCTGATGTTGCGAACGACTTTCTTTAGCTGTACTTCAATCTGCTTGATAAACGTCTTCAGCTTGAGAGTCGCTTCAGATTTGTGCTTCAGAAAGAAAACCCATGTAAAACGCGAGAAATCATCAACGATGACAAGAATATACTTGCTACCACCGATGCTTTCGATAGATGATGGACCACACAAGTCAATGTGAATTAACTCTAATGGTTCAACAACTTTAGTGTTAACAATCGATGGGTGACTTTGACGACTCTGCTTCCCCATTTCACACGCAACACATAAATGTTCTCGATCGAATTTGAGCAATGGAAGACCTCGAACATGACCACCTGTGACAAGTTTGTTGATATCCTTGAAGTTGAGATGAGAGAGCCTTCGGTGCCACAGCCAGCTTTCGTTAGATTGTGCTTTGGATAACAGGCAGATAGCTGGATTCCCTTTGATGGGTTTGAGGTTCAGGGGAAAAATTTCGCCTTTGCACTCCGATTTGAGAATGACTCTTTTCGTTTTCTTCTCAATTATTTCCGAACCCTCATCATCGAATGAAACCTTGAGACCGGTACCTCCAACAAGTTGAGATACACTGATGAGGTTGTGCTGTAGTCCTTCAACGTATGCAACCTTCCTAATCGTAAAATAACCGTTTGTAATCATTCCATAGCCTTTTATGGTGCCGAAGGAGTTATTCCCGAACTTGACATTTCCACCGTTTGAAAGAGACCTAAACTCCCTCAGCTCTTCCTTCCTTCTTGTCATGTGACGTGAGCAGCCACTGTCAATGTACCATTCTTCGTCAAACTGCTCGTCACTAATAACCTGCAAAAATTAAGCAGATTTAGGAACCTAAAGTTTCTTGGGTCCACGTGAGCCTTTCACTGGAACAGGAATAGTTAGAGAGAAGTCAACAAGATATGTTCTTTTTATTAACGTTGTTTCATCTTTCTTTTTAATGGTGAAAACTTAAATTTTATTGTGATTTGTTTCTTTCGGTTTGGATTCTGGTTTAGGTATTTGGACTCTGGGATTATTTTGATTTGTTTCAACTGATGAAAACTTTGATTTTCCTTTCATATCTGTTGATGATTTGGGTTTTTGAGTGCGAACAGAGTTGAATTTAGAAATAGGTTGAGAGGAATTAGAAGAATTAGAAGAAGAAGAACGAGAGAAGTTAGACTGAGATGATTTCTTGGCTTGAGATTCTAAGTGACCCTTTTGTTTTTGATCATTAGTAGGACCAAACCTAGATCTTTGGTCTTTTTTGCTCTCGGAACCGAACCTCTGCTTTCGGTAGATAGTGTTTTCTGAACCGAACCTTTGCTTTCGGTTGTCAAATTTTTCAGAACCAAACGTATCGTTTTGGTTGTTTTGACCTTCATAACCGAACCTCTCTCTTCGGTTGTTATGACTTTCTTGTGACCTAACAGTGTTTTTCTCTGACTTTAAATTTTTGTCATGATAAGAGAAATGGGCATTTTGAGATTGCCAGAACTGTTTTCTTTCAGAGAGATTCTTCTTGTATCTCTAATTCCTTTGTTGTTTCTGATTTCTCACCTGCTTCGGTTGACGATGGATATTCGCTTTTTGTTTTTGATTTCTGTCAGCTGATTCACTTTAAACTGATGATGTGTCGCTTGAGGGAATGACTTCTTTTGCAGAAACTCCTTTTTCTACAGGAACATCTTTTGTACCATTAGTACTTGGCACGTCGAAGCTATCAGGCTTGTTCAAAGGCTCTGGCACATATCTGCCTTTGGTTTTCCATGAAGTCCTTTCTGACAGACCAACTGTTTCGTCAGCATTGTCAATAGGAGCAGACCAGAAGAACTCATCACAACCATCTACATTATCTTCGTTTACAATAGCTGTGAGTTCGGCTGTCTGATCATCTGTTACGCCTGTGACTTTATACACCTGATTTGGAGTTGTTCTCACTTTTTGGTATACAACAGCCTTTTCTTCAAGGATCGGGGACTTTTGTTGGGACAGACGAGCAAACTCCACAGAATTTTATGAAATAAGATTTTTGTGGTTTTTGGGTTCGCTCTTGACAAACTCTGAACAGTCAACTGTGTCTTCAATAGAAATTTCACTCATATCATCGTCCTCATTGAGGTCAGATGCATTTTCAACATCAATTTTATTTTCTGAGCTCAGGTTGGCATTCAATGAGTCAAACTTTTGTATGGTTTCGGTTCATAGCTTTAGTTTATCATTTTCATCCAAAAGATTTTTCAGCATGTCTTTATGGTCCTTGGACTTTATGAAAGATTCGATTTTGTCTAGACCATACATATATGTCGGATTAACATCCTCAGACGAAACAACACTTTCACAGTTATATGCTTCAACGTCAATTTCATCCTCCTTAAACTCAAGGAAGGGCAAAATCATGTGATGAATTTTCTGCCCTATTTCACAGTTCAAATGAAGTTGAGTGATATTAGTGTAAAGATGCTTAGCAATTAGACAAAAGACATTTCTCTGTTTTAAAAGTTTTAAATTGTCTCTTTGTAAATAAATGTTTTCATCCTTGGATTTGATTAACTCCAACTCCTTTAGCTCGATCCACATCCTCTGTTCCTCACTCTTTGAAGATACCCTGCTTATTTGGTCAGTTAGGTTAGAATTGTTGACCCGTGTTTGAGTTAAACTGTTGTCTAGATGAGAGATTCTTGAATTAACATTTTTTAATTCCTTTTCATATGAACTTTGTGGGACTTTGAATGAAACAAAAACTAATTGTACCTTCTTGATTAATTCATCAAGCTCGTTAAACTGCACGCTAAGAGGTTTTGTTGTGAAGCACAAGTCCTCTCACTCCTTTGTGTCTTCATTCCCACCATCTGTGTTGTATCCCCTCATCTGAGACACGTCTGACACCATTAAACACTTTCCACCGCTCCCTTCACCTTTTGCAACGTATTCCTTTCCATGAGATGGCTTTCTGACTTCATCGTCCTCAGAATCGGTTGACCAGACCTCCACGCCACCGAACTCATCATCCGCTACCGAACCCTGCACAATTAAAGCATTCATAGAGGGGTTAGCAGTGGATTTCTTTCTTTTGATCTCTTCCAACTTTTTCAACAGCACAGTTTCTTCGTCTTTTTCCTCATCCTTTTCTGCCATTTTCTTGAGAACACAATCTTTGGCATAGTGGTTCTTTCCTCCACAATAATAGCACCTCACACCCGAATCTCCTTCAGCTTTCGGTTCCTTCTTTGGTTCTTCTGCTTTCGGTTATTCCCTAACCTTTTCAGAACTGTAACTTCCCTGCCAATTTCGGTTTTTATTGGTAGGGAACCTTTTCTTGATAAACCTCTTCGGGTTTGACACCATCATTGCATAGTCTTCAGAGATAATGTCATAATCCTCTAGGTTGAGGTCGTCATCTTCCATCACAACTTTGCTTTTGGATAGAAGGGCCAATGATCCCAAGCTTGAAACCACAGTTTTCTCTTGTAACGAAATCTTTTCTTGGGATTTCAAAATCCCTACCAGTTTCGCCAAAGAGTAAGATTTGAATTGCTCATGCGCTTTAACAGTGGACACAACCGCTCTCCACTAAGATCTGAGACCGTTTAAAAATGTAACCTTTTGTTCAATCAACTTCCTTTCAATATCATGTTTAATCATCTTACTAAGAAGATGATTGAAGCGATCGAACGTCTGAGTTACAGTTTCTTCAGGACTCAGCTTGAATTCACCAAATTCGGACAAAAGCAAGGTTTGAATGGAATGCTCGAGATCTTCGTCCGTAGAATATAACTCTCGCAGCCTATCCCATATTTCTTTGGCAGTGCTGCATGAACTCACCAGCCTGAAAGTGTCAGATTGAAGAGCGAATCTGATTAGTCTCAATGCTTTAATCTTACACTGAAATTTATCTTCTTCGTCTTGAGCAATATCTTTAACATCTTTCAAACGATCATTATACTCCTTCTGAGTTTTAATAATTCTTGAAGTTGCTGAATGAGCGAATGGTCCAGATACGATTGCTTCCCAGATGAGATATCCATTGTCCTCAGATCCGATGACATAATCTTCAAAGTGATGTGCCCAGACCTCGTAATCCTGGGTGTAAAGGATGGGAATCTTTTCGTTGATCCAATGCTGTTTGAGATGTTGATGGGATGGGATTGTGACTCGTCCATGCTTGATCGAATAACCTGTTTAAAAGATCAGACTTGTAATATATTAAATTAGGGCAATACAAATAAATGTTGAGTTACGTCAATTATGGGATGACGGCTCAATAAATATCAGTAAATGCGGAATAACCCTAATCGCAACCTTTTTCACAGAAAAGAAGTGTATGAATTACACAGCCTCCTGCTCTGATACCAATTGATAAGTTATTAAATAAACTTGAAGATCGATTAGATCTTTGTAACAGGTAGTGCGAAGAACATAAAACCATAAACAAGACAAGATTGAATCACAATGTGTCGAATGATTAATTCAAACAATCCTCAACAGAGCTCGACAAAGAAAATGGTTCGACCGAAGGGCGCCACTACTACCTCGTAGTGATCGTATCAAGCCTTGATTACTGACTTGCACACATCGTGCTCACTGAGGTTTGGCTACGAGGAAATTCTTGGGATTAGGTCGATGTGAGACTGGACTATGCATTCGGAATGAATTCTCAAGAATTCCTTGGAAATAGTAACGGGGAAAGAATCATAGACTTCTAATTTCTCCATGATTACTTGGAAAAGAGATACATGGGAATACTTTTTAAGATTTGATGCACGAAGATCATGAGAGTCAGGTCGGAGGGAAGTTAGAACGAACAGCTTTCTCGAAACTAGGAAAGACAGCATGAATGAGGCTCGATCATTTCATGCTAAAGGTGACATCAAATCATTTCATAAAAAGTTTGCCAATAGGTCGAATGGAAAAAGAATAATCGTTCGGATTGAGAATACAATCTACGGATACGACACAAGCGTTCTCGTTCTCACGTGATAACCATCTCGAAGATATACATTTTCAGTTACTCGCAAACGACGGGGTTAGAAAATTTTCAAATGGATGGTTAACGAATTTCTTTCGGTGCTAGAATGAAAAGAATCACAGGCATATAAATTTAGCAAGGGGAAATATACCTGTGGCAACGGTGGGATCGATGGCTGTCTCCTCTTGTCCTATCGCTAGAACTCTTCCGGTGCTGCCAGATGTTACAACCTTGGGACGGTTTCGCTTAAGATGCCCAACTTCTCCACAACCATAGCAGGCCCGACCAATGCCTGCTCCGGAAGTTTGATTCGTTGATTGGGTTGGTGTCTTACTGTTTTTCGCCATGTGACCCTTTATGCCACATTTGTTGCAAATTATCTCGATACATGGACTGGAAGGAAGATGATGATAGTTGCACTTCCCACAACTAGGAAGGGTTCCAGTATACCTATTAGCAGGTTTTCGGGTTGAGGATCCATCAACAGAAACAGTTTCAGGGGAAGTGACAGCGTGAACTGCCACCGTTTGCTGTCTCTTCGAAGACTCGTGCGATGTCTGACTTTTCTCTTTCTTCCCAAGTTTTCTTTTCTCCCCACTCCTCACTGTCGGCTCAGGAGTGGTAGTTGCCTCCTCAAGGTCCTCACTATGATCGGTTAGGATCTGTGCTAAGCGTTTGGCGCTGTCGTATGTATCCGGCCTCGCGGCTAAGACGTTTCCTTTCGTTGGCTGTGTCAGCCCCCAGATGAATGTTTCTATCTTCTTACTCTCCGAGGTAACCATTCCCGGGCAGAGTAGTGCCAAGTCGTCGAACCTGGAAGTATAAGCAGTGATGTCGGAACCTTTCATCTTCAGGTTCCAAAGTTCATGTTCTAACTTCTGCATTTCGCCCTGATGGCAGTACTCAGCTAGCAGAAGTTCCTTCATGGCTTCCCAAACCATGGCGTTGGCTACAGGTAAGGTTAGGGATTTGACTCGGCCGTTCCACCAAGTTGAGGCTTTGTCGATAAAGGTGCAGGCGGCAAACTTCACCTTGTCTGAATCTGAACAGGCGCAAATTTCAAAGGTGGATTCGATCTTCTCGAACCATCGGGTGAGGGAAATGACACCTCCAGTGCCATCAAAGGACGTGGGTTTGGCGTTCATGAAATCCTTATAGGAACCCTCTTTCCGGCGTCCCTGACTGCTTTCTTGGTTTTGGGTTTGGGTATCACCTCCCGAACCACCAGAACCGTCGGAGTTCCGTTGAGACATGGCAGCTGCTACCGCGGCTGTAACAGCTGACTGGAATACTACTAGATCAATTAGGGGAGGTGGTGGTGGCAGAGGGCTGTTGGTCTTGGAGCTGGGTCTCTTTCTTGGAGGCATCTTGATATAATAAGATCAAGGAAGAGAGGATGATAAGTCCTCTGAATTGAATCAAGAGATATGACAGATATATGCTAACAAGCGATAAAGCAGGAAAGAGTTATCAAAGCGGGAAAATTATCGCTAACGGAATGATCAAAGAACAATGCATGAACGAGGATTTCTACCAAGGATTGGCTCGAGAAATACTCCCATAGTATTTCATGATTCATTACGACGCTGGTTCGATGTTTGTGGTATTAGGGTAAGTTTTAGGCATGCCGCATACCACAGTCACTCCCAAGCACATGTTGGTCGTGTCTCGAATGAATATAGTTGGCCAGGCTATATTGATCCTAGACACGACTACATAACTGCCCAGGTTTAACCACAGCGTACAACACCCATTTACTTATGTTCTGTTCTACTTTTAGTTACGGACCTCGACGGGTCGGTATACTTATATACTTTTGAAAATACTTATATTTTGAAGGATACTTTTAGTTCAGAGCACTTAGGCCCCTTAATGTTTATAGTTTTATACCATGTAAGGTTTGGTATACTTCATTCACTATAAACAAGGGCTCTGATACCAATCTGTCACACCCCGAAAACCGAAGGCAGAAACATTTCCAGGGTTGACTCCACGTTGAGTATCAAATCCAATGTCCATAGTAAGTAAAGTAAATCAACCATTACATTACATATATGAAAGTTTTACGTTCGTTTCAAAAGCATAAGCTATACAAGCGATACATATGATATATAAACAACACGAAACGAGTCTTCTGAGAACTCCGTCTTCGAACAAAAAATGATCTTCGGGTACCTGTCTAACGTGGACCTGAGAATACAAGCGGTTTGAAAATCAGCATAAAGCTGGTGAGTTCATAAGCGGTTAGTTTTTTTTAAAATGTACGAGTTCCTTTGGTTTCCTGAAAAAGTGTTTATCCAAGAAAATCCCATGTTTTCTTATGTAAAGTTAGTTTCCAAATCCGAAAAGTAAAGTAAACGATGTACAATGAAAACATGATTGTTCTTGTGAATTATAGTTCAGTTATTTAACTTGTTATACTTTTCTAGTTACGTACTACTGTTACTCAGGAAGAACCCCATGTTCTCCTGACTATGTGTATGAACTATTACCAATTCTGATTATGTTCAGTGTCCTCCCCAGGAAAACCCCATGTTTTCCTGACTGTGTGTGTGTATCTTTACCGATTCTGGTTATGTTCAGTGTTCGCCCCAGGAAAACCCCATGTTTTCCTGAATGTGATTATATGTGTGCCTGTCATCCTTGAACGTACATTAGTTTTATTACGTACATAAAACTAATAAATACTCGTAAAGTGTTAATAATCCTGATTGCGAGTCCTTAACAATACTCAGACTAGATATGACTCGGACCAGGGCTAGTATCCATTTTATGACTTTCGTCACCCTTGAACCTTTCGGTTCGACTGTAGCTAGCAGCCAGGTGTTGGATTGTCAGTACCGTATAGATCTATACACTCAAGTCACGTTCTCCTTCCTCGAGATTCTGGTTATAGGGTTAGTCCTCCACTCTCTCGTGCCAAGGAAGTGTTACAGACGACGTGTCTCTAATCTTTAAGATTAATCTTTACTTTTCGACTAGGAAAGTAGTATCTACGACTAGCTAAGTTCTAATGTACATGTCCTTTACACTCGTGCCTAGGTGTTATCTAATGATGACTGTCCTTTACACTCGATCCTAGGTGTATTATTAAGGACGTTACAAATGATATATGTGTTATCTTATGATGATTGTCCTTTACACTCGATCCTAGGTGTATTATTAAGGACATTACAAATTATTTGTGTATTATGATGGTATTTATCTATCACACTCGAGCCTAGGTGTATTGTTAAGGACATACAGATGTTTTATGTTTTCTGATGGTGTCTGTCTTTTACACTCGAACCTTAGTGTTTTATTACAGACATTACAATGGTTTATGTGTTCTATCAGTTTGAATGTGAACAATCAAATATAAGGTATACAATACATCAATGTATAATAAGAATTGAAAATCGGGTTAAAACAAATAACTCTACAAGTTAAAACAGTTTGTTAAAAGGTTTTCAATTCTTAAAAATGTACAATTATGAAACCATTTAACTGAAATCATGTGTTTAAGTACAAGATATTCTTGTACTATTGCTTGTATTCCCCGCTGAAAACATTGAAAAACCATTGAAAAAGGGTAGGGGTATGAAGTCACCAGACGCGAAAATGTGTCGATTTCGGATGCTAAACGTCGAATCGAGGCCTGATAACATCCGAGGTTCCTATGTAACATGAAATGGCATACAAATATATCTAATTAGATTCATAAACTCTAATTAGATATGAAGTCACACTGCAACGAACGAAAACACCTCAAAACGGGTGTTTGGAGTGACCCGGGTGACATCTACGGACTTGAAATGAAGCAAGGGACTTGGGATTTGAGTTTACTCCCCAAGAGTAAACTTCCTAATGAGTTTACAACCTTAAACAACACTTACACATGAGTTCACGGCCGTGAACTCATGTAGGCATGGGTAATGGATCTTAAATGGCCAATATCACTTGGGAAGAGTTGGAACAATTTTACCTAAGGCTTGGAATTAATTTAAAACATCAAATAACAACACCTAGGGGAGTTTACGGCCTTAGCATGGAGCTTACATCCGTAAACTCTCATACCCTCATGAATACGTGTTTTTACTGTCTCAAAGTTAATCACATGTGATTCTAAAAATTCCTACAAGCCTTGAAATGATTTTGGGGCACAATTTTACATACTTTTAGGAGTTTACGGCCATGGAACACATGCTATGGCCGTAAACTCTTAAATGAAGAGTTTTGATATGTTTAAGGTGTTGGGTTTTGAGCAATCTAACACTTCCTAAGTGTGCATGCAACCCTAATAAACCTTGGATCTATGTTTGTCTAAATACATGCAAAATAATAATTTTCCAAGGTTTATAACCTATCTAACATGGCATGGGGAACATTTCAACATAAAAGAGTTAGAAGAGATTACATACCTTTTGGTGTGTTGGGTTCTTAGGAGTTTGAGGGCCAAGCACCAATAGTGTGAATGCCTCAAATGGAATCACAAACACCACAAACTCTTGGAAAACTTTGAGAGAGTATATACACCTTGTATAAATCGGCCACACACATGCACACACACACTAGATCACTAGCTTTCTCTTAGTGTATCTTAGGCTTCATTTCATGCTCCATAAGCATGCTTATATAGTATGCATGGTTAGGGTGAAACCCTAATAACCCATGTCTTTTCCTTTTCCAAGGATCCATGGGTTAAAAGCTCCATGGATCATCCATGGACTTCCACATAAGCCTAGCCCATTAACAAATGAGTATTAGCCCACACTATATAAAACAAATAGCCCATAGTTCAATTAGTATTCCTTTTAATCTCTAAATTAATCCATGATTAATTTAAGACTAAAACTAATTAAATAACGTAACTTCATATTAATATATTATAACTCATAATATATTAATAAACATATGTGTATAACTCTCATAAAATTATCCATAATAGTTTGGATGAGATGCAACCCAAATGGACCATGCCGGTCGGGTCAAGTATATACCAAATAAGTTATGGACTTAGACACCTTATCCAACAGACTCCCACTTGGATAAGTCTAATAACTATATTTTCCTATAACTTCAGGAACCAACCAACAATCGTAGCTCTCGAAAACTCCCTCGAACAGTGAAGACTCTGTCGAACTATGAAGCGCCATTTTAGATAAGTGATCACATAATCCTCTGTTCTCATGATATCAGCCGGACAAATACATGGAACAACGTCGTACTTATTGTCCAGCAGTTTGTTTCCCGATTTTCGATTTGTTTGACAAAGAACTTAATCGAACACATCAATTCAGTTCTGACCGGCCGGTACATGGGTCACAACAAAATCTTCGAGGGGCCCGGATATCGCTTCTATTTCTAGAAGGAACAGATAAACTTCGACTGATATGCTTGTTCTACTACTTATTGAATTGTACACAAAGGCACGTTTTATAACATCAAGTTACTGATGCGTTTACGTGCAATCAATGCACAACCAACTCATAGGTAACAACTCATATCTCTAGGTTTGAAGATTTATATGATATTACCGTCTCACGATCACTCGAGATAAATTCCATGAAGTGATACAAGTGAGCGTGGGTTTATTCCAATACTCATAACTTATGAGCACTCATGAATGTTGTAGCAACCATTGCCATGACTAAACTCATTTAGCCATCTACAAACCCGATTCATGACAGTCTTGATTCATACCTACTTCCAACATATGAACGACTGTGGAGTGTTTAAATAACTTAGTCATTTAGAAAAAATAACCTAGCTATTTTGGAAGTCAAAACATGCAAAGTGAAACACAATAATAATCGAATCTAATATGGTCTCAGAACCCTTTTGAATATAAATAAAACCACTTTTAATTTATCACCATATTGATTACACATTATTCAATGTTTCAAATAATCAACTTAAGACTCGAATAAAACAACAGTCGTCCCATGCTCCTAGCATGTACACTTTTTTTTTCTAAACAATAGTTATGCCATACCCCAAGTATGCACACTATGTTTGTCTATGATCCTTACATTGTGATGTAGATAAATTGAACATAATTCCAATGATACTCATTTCACAATCCCAAATCCTTATTGTAAATGCAAGAATTCCAAATTTATGTCATTTACTGAAATCTGTTAGATTCTAAACTTATATGCATTGATCCTCTTGTAATGATTATGCACGAAGTCAGAAAGACTTGACAACAACCATTACAGAGCATTCCAAAAGAGATCAGCTCCTTGGGAACATCCTTCTTGCATTAAGTTTCCTAATCTTACATAGATTGAATAACTTCCACCTATGGATACATTTCCATAGTCCCATTTGACTATCACTTCCGAACAAGAGTTACCTCTTTTCAGAAAATGTCAATATGGTCCTACCAAAATTAACACTATACTTCCAAATGTCCTTGAGCAACCAATCTTTGGCAAACCTCAGATTGTCCTCGACAATTGCTTAATCACTTTAGTCATATCCAGTTCTAGACTTTTCCCTTCTCAATGCCTTACGCATTTGGAAAATTTAGAAAGGATAGATATTATAGCACGTGAAATCGATCCTATATCCGAAGCATATGGGACACGATTCATGATGTTTGACATAAAGACATGATACTAGACCAGTCTTTTGCTACAATATTTTTCATTTGCCATGTTTTCAAAATTTAACTATGAAGAGGGATGCCGTAATCATAATCGAACTTTGAAAACGCAATATATATAGAATTTCCTTAAGTCGAACCATTCAGACATAAAATTCATATATATATTCTTGACTAAAGATGATTAAAATCTCAATCTAAGCTTTAGAATTGAAATGAAGTATAATTTCCTCTCCCTTAATTATAGCAAAACAACTTTTCAACCCCTGCAACTTCACGGATTGAAACTTTGTTTTCTATAATTAACATTGCTAGCTTGCAATACTAATCATAATAATCATGCTCCCACTAACATGATGATTATCAGCATAACACTTATGCTCCCACTAGCTCTGACACATTTCCAGAAATCTGTTGGACTTCTGAAATTTAGATTCATACACCCTTTCTTAGATAGCTCACATGTGTGTCTAAACAATTTTCAGAACTATGAAAAGGGATGCCGTAATCATAGTCTCAATTGCTTAGGCATTTGCCATTTCTCACAAGTCCATGTTAGTGTGCCGGTTAACCACACGCGCTCCACTAATGACTTTTGAAAATGCAAATGACACAATTGATATCTACTTAAAATCTATTTAGTGAAAGCATTTCCTCACCATCATTTTCATGAATCGGAGAGAAACCTTATGACACTTAGATTTAATAGTGTATGAGTTCCTATCCATGCGAATTTGTCAAAACCATAATCACAAGATAAGGTTAGTGACAAATTTAGCCCTACATGGATTAAACTTATTCAATCTTAGTTTCTTGTCACCTTGGTAACACAAGGCCCACCAATGCTTCCGAGTTGAACTCTGATAACTCACATGCAAATTCAACTTATTTGAAGTAGGTACAGAAATAAGAATTATGTCAACACGATAGGTTGAAAACCTTAAGTCGTGTGCTAGTGATAAATTACAGGTTTTACTCTTGATTAAATCTTGAAACTCTTTCAGGATCTTTAAGGCTCCCACTGTCCCCTTGACATATAAGTTTTCCTAGTCAAGAACCATTCCTTGATAAAACAAATATTTAAGGGATAGTGCGGATTCTTATCAAGACTAACACTTCACACAATTGGTCTTAGTTGGTCTTTGTCTCATCCAAGACATCACAACTTACCAATCTCAAATGTACAAGAGTAGAAAACATTTTACTCTTACATTTGATAAGTGTTTTAAACCTTCTTTAAGACATGTCACTCAAATTACAATCTTGGAGTATGACTCCAAGACTTGTATTGGAACGAAGTATGATTCATCTTCTTGATTTAACCATTTCAACAATTTCAAGATCCCTTCTTCTTAGTCATAAGAATGCACTAAGACTTTCTTAGAGAACAAATTTTGATATGGTTTCTTAATCATTAAGATGATCACAAAGCTGATACTAAAGTACTCTCCCGTCCTTTCAGATTTGAGAAACTTTTATCTTTCTGCCTAATTTGATTCTTCTTATTCGTTTTCCAATGTTACAAAATTATGCTTAACCTTATAAGTATAATCATATTTACTAATCTTTAGTAAATCATGACAAATCAATCTTTGTGGTGGACCTTGACCAGCGCACACCCAGTGTACCTAATTCCTTAGTCCTTCAATTGACTCACATATACATGTGATCAAAGAATTAGTCTTAATTTTTCAAAGATGAAAATTCTCATTCATCATACAATACAACTTGTATGATTCCAAGTTTCTGTCCAATTGAAACTTGGGTGATGAAAAACTTTCTTCATTTGGTAAATTCAGACACTACCACAAATGAAAGAATCAAATCCACTTTCCAATATTGCTATTACTGGAAACATATAAGCAACAATTTTCCACCGATGCCATTGTAAGGATATTTTTAAAATAAATAAAATTAAAACCCTTTTTTCTTTTATTTTAAAACTTTGCGGAAAAACTTATCCTTACAATCCACATGAAAACCTTGTTGTTATCTATTCACAAGCAATATATTATAACTCTTAAGCAATAGCTCAAAATTCTGATTACCGAACCATGCGATCGAAACCCATCTTTGCAATCAGAATCAGCATATACTTACTTTAAGCTTCCTATCTTTTCTTTGATTCTTAAAAGACATCAGCATGTGACCCATTCACATTATGTAATAAGAATCTCCAAATAGGAACTTAATAGAGTTATACAATGTATTTTACCCGAAGTAGAGTCAAACCTCTTGACTTGATCAACCTTATGACCTTTCAAGTAAATAGGGCACCTTCGCAACCAATGCCCCTTTCTTTGGCAATATAAACATATGGAGACCCTTTGATAATGGCACATGAGACTATCTTAGACTTAGCCTTTCTCTTTACCATTTGGTCAACCGAGTTGACTATGGCCGATCCCTTTCCATTGGGAAGAGAAATGCTTTTCTAGATATCCAATGCTACCATTGCCAATGTCCATTTAAGGTTTGGGAAGTTGATCTTCTAACAAAATTTGCTTTACTAGTGTTCCAAATCATTGCTGATTCCACAGCACAAAGCAAATAGATAAGATCATTAAGGCTCTTGTCATAGTCTTTTTCATAGGTGTTCCTATAGAACTCACTATGTGACTTAGAAAGTGATTGAACCACCAACTTTCTCAAGACTTTGACACCCAACTCTCCCGGCTTGTCAATATGTGACTACATCTCCAAGATGTGACCACACCAAGACTTTAACTTGCCAATAGGGCTTGAGTGACTTTAAACTTTTCAAGAACTTGTAGGTGAGGGAGAATAATTGGAGGAGATAAAGGAAGTGAAGCATGATGTTGAGGAACATCATCTTCAAGAGATTTGGGAAGATCATAAATGTCTAAACCAGACATGTTTTGGGAGATATTCAAGATAGTTGATTTAAAGTCCTTAATATGACACCCAATATGAAATATTAAGGCTAGGACCCAACAAACTATTTTATAACTTAGAAGAGGGATGCCGTAATCCAAGCTATAAAATATTTGAAGGTAGGTGAATGACAATTCACCAATTTCCACCATGAAAAACGAAATGATTTATTAGGTTTTAATTGGATTTGAAATTCCTAGATCTTTTGAGATTCATTGAACTTTTCAATGGCATGTTTCAATCTCGAGTGTGCCCTCTCAAATTTTGTGACTAGGATGCCGAGGATCACAAAACAAGGTGTGAATAACCATACCAATTCACTTGGTACCCTTAATATTATCACCTAATCAATGTGCCGGTTAACCACACACGCTCCATTGATCTATGAAAAACATTAAGTCACCCTTCGTGGTCCTTACTAGTCCAAGTTAGTGTGCCGGTTAACCACACACGCTCCACCAACGACTTGGTAAGGTACAAAGTGTGAATTCCATGGGTTAGCACCAAATTCACATTTTTCCTAAAGTAACTAAGATTGGGAATTATTAAGATTTTAGTTACTTTAGTATTTATCATTAATACTTTTAATGAAGGGAGAATTTAAAGTCATTGTCCTACCCGTTCGGCTAACGACCCTCCACCAGTCAAGCAAGCGGTGGGTGAGAGTATACACCCATTAAGTCGCCATTTTATAGGCAACAACCTTATACCCACCTTATAGACCGGCTTCGTGAATGAGGCCTACTAACGGTAAAACGACTTGTTCTTATACATATATATAATAATTAACCATTAATGTTATAAATAGTATAAGTGTTGAATTTTAACTCTTTAGAATTCTAAGGTTTGGAATTAAAGTTTATTAAAGTGTGTGAAACTTTACAAATTCCAAAACTTGAGGGCAAGTTTTGTAACTTTGCAAAACTCTTCATTTCATAACTTATGAATTAAAGGTTCATAAAAATGAAGACTCTTCATTTTCATGTAACTTATGTGTTTTAAGTGTGTGTTAAATGAAAGTGACCTTTGGTAATCCATAACTTGAGGACAAATTATGGACTCCATTAAAACACATAAATGATTAAGAATTAATTCTAAACAATTCAGCAAATAATTCCTATCATTTTCTAAATTCATAAGAACATGAACATGATCATCAAAATTCAAGAAATATATGAACACATAAAATCATGGAATTTTGATATATGCTATTGTAAATGGATTAGAACAACCATTACACCAACTAAATAAATTTTACAACACCAAAACAATTTAGGGTAACGTTTCTAGTCCATTTCCAGCAGCAAAAGTCGAGATTCTGCATTCTTTCGATCCTACTCGCCGAGTGCACGAACGGACTCGTCGAGTAGGTTGAAGTTTGCCTTGGACTCGGCGAGTCCCCCCAATGGACTCGGCGAGTCGACCATGCAGACAGCAACGATTTCGACTTTTTTCACTATTTTGCATCAAGTATCAAACAAGCAAGCCTTGGCTCTGATACCACTGTTGGGTTTTGAGCAATCTAACACTTCCTAAGTGTGCATGCAACCCTAATAAACCTTGGATCTATGTTTGTCTAAATACATGCAAAATAATAATTTTCCAAGGTTTATAACCTATCTAACATGGCATGGGGAACATTTCAACATAAAAGAGTTAGAAGAGATTACATACCTTTTGGTGTGTTGGGTTCTTAGGAGTTTGAGGGCCAAGCACCAATAGTGTGAATGCCTCAAATGGAATCACAAACACCACAAACTCTTGGAAAACTTTGAGAGAGTATATACACCTTGTATAAATCGGCCACACACATGCACACACACACTAGATCACTAGCTTTCTCTTAGTGTATCTTAGGCTTCATTTCATGCTCCATAAGCATGCTTATATAGTATGCATGGTTAGGGTGAAACCCTAATAACCCATGTCTTTTCCTTTTCCAAGGATCCATGGGTTAAAAGCTCCATGGATCATCCATGGACTTCCACATAAGCCTAGCCCATTAACAAATGAGTATTAGCCCACACTATATAAAACAAATAGCCCATAATTCAATTAGTATTCCTTTTAATCTCTAAATTAATCCATGATTAATTTAAGACTAAAACTAATTAAATAACGTAACTTCATATTAATATATTATAACTCATAATATATTAATAAACATATGTGTATAACTCTCATAAAATTATCCATAATAGTTTGGATGAGATGCAACCCAAATGGACCATGCCGGTCGGGTCAAGTATATACCAAATAAGTTATGGACTTAGACACCTTATCCAACATAAGGTCCCAAAACTATTTTTGGTTGGTTCTATGATTTATTCCAAGGCTTTTGGTGGTGTTGGATGGCTTTCTAACACATTGGAAATGAGTTTACACCCATGTTTGAGGAGTTTACGGCCCAAGCACATGCCTTGTCCGTAAACTCATACAAATCCCTCAAAATTCATGTTTAAAGTGTTCTAAGTCCATTACCAAATTTTCTAAAAGTCATATCTAGGTCTAGTTTGAGTCATGGAAGGGTTTAAGGGCTTAAAAACCCTTTAAATATGGGTTTACGGCCTAAGCACCTTCCTGGGTCGTAAACTTATATACAAGGCTCTAAATCATGAATAAATCTCCAATTTGAAGCTCCAATATCATACACAATGAGTATAGGAAGGTACCTTGAAGATTTGAAGCCTTAAACTTGAGATTTGGACCTTTAAATCTAGTTTGAGGAGAGAGGTTGGAGTGATAGTTGTAGAATGAAGCAAAAGCTTCAAAATGAAGACTTGGATCACTTTAAATAGTGTCCAAGTTCGGGACACAGTAAAATTTTACCCGATACCGGCGTTAGACGAGGCTTTTGGTCGCACCCGAGCAATTTGCCGTAACCCGATATGGTTGATTCTAGTAATGTTCTGATCATTAATATGAGGCGATAGAATGAGTTCTAAGGGTATTAAGACACTCATTAAGTCATAAAATAAAATCCACATTAATGACTTAATAAAATGTCGAAATCGGAAACGGCGATTGGATGATCAGAACGAGTCGCGAGAAGGGTTACATTTAGGGATATGAATTTCGGGTTGCCACATTATCCCCCCGTTAGAGGGAATTTCGTCCCGAAATTCAAAGATTCGAACACAAATTACGAAGTGAAAAGAGATATGAGGATGAATCTACTGCTTCGGGTCTTCAAGCTCCTAAGTGGAATCGGGTCTCCGTTTGACATTCCAGCGAACGCTCACTATCAGGATGTGGCTTTGTTACACATGGTTAAGCTTTGAATCCACGATCTCAATTGATTCATACACGAAGGTTCGGATTTTCATTGGTTTTGACCTCATCAAAGGGTGACTAAGGTTTCCGTCAGGTTAGCACTTCTCACAAACAATGCTGTGGAATACCGGATGCTCGTTGCGGAGTTCCTGAAGATAGCTCGGAGAGGGCTATGGAATCGATTCCTAACGAGGATCTCGAAGACTCTAAGGTTCCACAAGTTAAGTTTTCCACACTTCCCAAGGCGTACTATGTCTTTCCAGGGTAAAACCTCCAACAAGTAGGTACATTTTCACATGGCAGAGTAACTAAGGGTCCAATGGTTCTAAGGGAAACTTCTACATGAGTCTACGATTATAGTTGGCGGAACCCAAGAATCGATAGGTTTCCATGGGTGTTCCCGGTGTTGACTAATTCTTTATTGCCTTTGCCTTTGGAAGGGTTTACGAGTATGACTGCTTTGCTTATCTACATGTCCAAGAAAATGGTTCGACCGAAGGGCGCCACTACTACCTCGTAGTGATCGTATCAAGCATTGATTGCTGACTTGCACACATCGTGCTCACTGAGGTTTGGCTACGAGGAAATTCCTGGGATTAGGTCGATGCGAGACTGGACTATGCGTTCGGAATGAATTCTCAAGAATTCTTTGGAAATAGTAACAGGGAAAGAATCGTAGACTTCTTATTTCTCGATGATCACTTGGACAAGAGATACATGGGAAGAATTTTTCAGCTTTGATGCACGAAGATCATGAGAGTCGGGTCGGAGGGAAGTTAGAACGAACGGCTTTCTCCAAACTAGGAAAGATAGCATGAATGAGGCTCGGTCATTTCATGCTAAAAGTGACATCAAAGCATTTCATAAAAAGTTTGCCAATAGGTCGAATGGAAAAAGAATAATCTCTCGGATTGAGAATACAATCTACGGATACGACACAAGCGTTCTCGTTCTCACGTGATAACCATCTCGAAGATATACATTTTCAGTTACTCGCAAACGACGGGGTTAGAAAATGTTCAAATGGATGGTTAACAAATTTCTTTCGGTGCTAGAATCGAAAAGAATCACAGGCATATAAATTTAGCAAGGGGAAATATACCTGTGGCAACGGTGGGATCGGTGGCTGTCTCCTCTTGTCCTATCGCTAGAACTCTTCCGGTGTTGCCAGATGTTACAACCTTGGAACAGTTTCGCTTAAGATGCCCAACTTCTCCACAACCATAGCAGTCCCGACCAATGCCCGCTCCGGAAGTTTGACTCGTTGATTGGGTTGGTGTCTTACAGTTTTTCGCCATGTGACCCTTTATGCCACATTTGTTGCAAATTATCTCGATACATGGAACGGAAGGAAGATGATGATAGTTGCACTTCCCACAACTAGGAAGGGTTCCAGTATACCTATTAGCAGGTTTTCGGGTTGAGGATCCATCAACAGAAACAGTTTCAGGGGAAGTGACAGCGTGAACTGCCACCGTTTGCTGTCTCTTCGAAGACTCGTCCGATGTCTGACTTTTCTCTTTCTTCCCAAGTTTTCTTTTCTCCCCACTCCTCACTATCGGCTCAGGAGTGGTAGTTGCCTCCTCAAGGTCCTCACTATGATCGGTTAGGATCTGTGCTAAGCGTTTGGCGCTGTCGTATGTATCCGGCCTCGCGGCTATGACGTTTCCTTTCGTTGGCTGGGTCAGCCCCCAGATGAATCTTTCTATCTTCTTATTCTCCGGGGTAACCATTCCCGGGCAGAGTAGTGCCAAGTCGTCGAACCTGGAAGTATAAGCAGTGATGTCGGAACCTTTCATCTTCAGGTTCCAAAGTTCATGTTCTAACTTCTGCATTTCGCCCCGATGGCAGTACTCAGCTAGCAGAAGTTCCTTCATGGCTTCCCAAACCATGGCGTTGGCTACAGGTAAGGTTAGGGATTTGACTCGGCCGTTCCACCAAGTTGAGGCTTTGTCGATAAAGGTGCAGGCGGCAAACTTCACCTTGTCTGAATCTGAACAGGCGCAAATTTCAAAGATGGATTCGATCTTCTCGAACCATTGGGTGAGGGAAATGACACCTCCAGTGCCATCAAAGGACGTGGGTTTGGCGTTCATGAAATCCTTATAGGAACCCTCTTTCTGGCGTCCCTGACTGCTTTCTTGGTTTTGGGTTTGGGTATCACCTCCCGAACCACCAGAACCGTCGGAGTTCCATTGAGACATGGCAGCTGCTACCGCGGCTGTAACAGCTACCTGGAATACTACTAGATCAATTTGGGGAGGTGGTGGCGGCGGAGGGTTGTTGGTCTTGGAGCTGGGTCTCTTTCTTGGAGGCATCTTGATATAATAAGATCAAGGAAGAGAGGATGATAAGTCCTCTGAATTGAATCAAGAGATATGACAGATATATGCTAACAAGCGATAAAGCAGGAAAGAGTTATCAAAGCGGGAAAATTATCGCTAAGGAAATGATCAAAGAACAATGCATGAACGAGGATTTCTACAGAGGATTGGCTCGAGAAATACTCCCATAGTATTTCATGATTCGTTACGACGCTGGTTCGATGTTTGTGGTATTAGGGTAAGTTTTAGGCATGCCGCATACCACAGTCACTCCCAAGCACATGTTGGCCATGTCTCGAATGAATATAGTTGGCCAGGCAATATTGATCCTAGACACGACTACATAACTGCCCAGGTTTAACCGCAGCGTACAACACCCATTTACTTATGTTCTGTTCTACTTGTAGTTACGGATCTCGACGGGTCGGTATACTTATATACTTTTGAAAATATTTATATTTTGAAGGATACTTTTAGTTCAGAGCACTTAGGCCCCTTAATGTTTATAGTTTTATACCATGTAAGGTTTGGTATACTTCATTCAATATAAACAAGGGCTCTGATACCAATCTGTCACACCCCGAAAACCGAAGGCGGAAACATTTCTGGGGTTGACTCCACGTTGAGTATCAAATCCAATGTGCATAGTAAGTAAACTAAAGCAACCATTACATTACATATATGAAAGTTTTACGTTCATTTCAAAAGCATAAGTTATACAAGCGATACATATCATATATAAACAACACGAAACGAGTCTTCTGAGAACTCCGTCTTCGAACAAAAAAATAATCTTCGGGTACCTGTCTAACGTGGACCTGAGAATACAAGCGGTTTGAAAATCAGCATAAAGCTGGTGAGTTCATAAGCGGTTAGTTTTTCTGAAAATGTACGAGTTCTTTTGGTTTCCTGAAAAAGTGTTTATCCAAGAAAATCCCATATTTTCTTATGTAAAGTTAGTTTCCAAATCCAAAAAGTAAAGTAAACGATGTACAATGAAAACATGATTGTTCTTGTGAATTATAGTTCAGCTATTTAACTTGTTATACTTTTCTACTTACGTACTACTGTTACTCAGGAAGAACCCCATGTTCTCCTGACTGTGTGTATGAACTATTACCAATTCTGATTATGTTCAGTGTCCTCCCCAGGAAAACCTCATGTTTTCCTGACTGTGTGTGTGTGTATCTTTACCGATTCTGGTTATGTTCAGTGTTCTCCCCAGGAAAACCCCATGTTTTCCTGAATGTGTGTATGTGTGTGCCTATCATCCTTGAACGTACATTAGTTTTATTATGTACATAAAACTAATAAATACTCGTAAAGTGTTAATAATCCTGATTGCGAGTCCTTAACAATACTCAGACTATATATGACTCGGACCAGGGCCAGTATCCTTTTTATGACTTTCGTCACCCTTGAACCTTTCGGTTCGACTGTAGCTAGCAGCCAGGTGTGCGATTGTCAGTCCCGTATAGATCTATACACTCAAGTCACGCTCTCTTTCCTCGAGATTCTGGTTACAGGGTTAGTCCTCCACTCTCTCGTGCCAAGGAAGTGTTACAGAGGACGTGTCTCCAATCTTTAAGATTACTCTTTACTTTTCGACTAGGAAAGTAGTATCTACGACTAGCTAAGTTCTAACGTACCTGTCCTTTACACTCGAGCCTAGGTGTTATCTAATGATGACTATCCTTTACACTCGATCCTAGGTGTATTATTAAGGACGTTACAGATGATATATGTGTTATCTTATGGTGATTGTCCTTTACACTTGATCCTAGGTGTATTATTAAGGACATTACAATTTATTTGTGTATTATGATGGTATTTATCTATCACACTCGAGCCTAGGTGTATTGTTAAGGACATACAGATGTTTTATGTTTTCTGATGGTGTCTGTCTTTTACACTCGAACCTTAGTGTTTTATTACAGACATTACAATGGTTTATGTGTTCTATCAGTTTGAATGTGAACAATCAAATATAAGGTATACAATACATCAATGTATAATAAGAATTGAAAATCGGGTTAAAACAAATAACTCTGCAAGTTAAAACAGTTTGTTAAAAGGTTTTCAATTCTTAAAAATGTACAATTATGAAACCATTTAACTGAAATCATGTGTTTAAGTACAAGATATTCTTGTACTATTGCTTGTATTCCCCCCTGAAAACATTGAAAAACCATTGAAAAGGGTAGGGGTATGAAGTCTCCGGACGCGGAAATGTGTCGATTTCGGATGCTAAACGTCGAATCGAGGCCTGATAACATGCGAGGTTCCTATGTAACATGAAATGGCATACAAATATATCTAATTAGATTCATAAACTCTAGTTAGATATGAAGTCACACTCCAACGAACGAAAACACCTCAAAACGGGTGTTTGGAGTGACCCGGGTGACATCTACGGACTTGAAATGAAGCGAGGGACTTGGGATTTGAGTTTACTCCCCAAGAGTAAACTTCCTAATGAGTTTACAACCTTAAACAACACTCACACATGAGTTCACGGCCGTGACCTCATGTAGGCATGGGTAATGGATCTTAAATGGGCAATATCACTTGGGAAGAGTTGGAACAATTTTACCTAAGGCTTGGAATTAATTTAAAACATCAAATAACAACACTTAGGGGAGTTTACGGCCTTAGCATGGAGCTTACGGCCGTAAACTCTCATACCCCCATGAATAAGTGATTTTAATGTCTCAAAGTTAGTCACATGTGATTCTAAAAATTCCTACAAGCCTTGAAATGATTTTGGGGCACAATTTGACATACTTTCAGGAGTTTACGACCATGGAACACATGTTATGGCCGTAAACTCTCAAATGAAGATTTTTGATATGTTTAAGGTCCCTAAACTATTTTTGGTTGGTTCTATGATTTATTCCAAGGCTTTTGGTGGTGTTGGATGGCTTTCTAACACATTGGAAATGAGTTTACACCCATGTTTGAGGAGTTTACGGCCCAAGCACATGCCTTGGCCGTAAACTCATACAAATCCCTCAAAATTCATGTTTAAAGTGTTCTAAGTCCATTACCAAATTTCTAAAAGTCATATCTAGGTCTGGTTTGAGTCATGGAAGGGTTTAAGGGCTTAAAAACCCTTTAAATATGGGTTTACGGCCTAAGCACCTTCCTGGGTCGTAAACTCGTATACAAGGCTCTAAATCATGAATAAATCTCGAATTTGAAGGTCCAATATCATACACAATGAGTATAGGAAGGTACCTTGAAGATTTGAAGCCTTAAACTTGAGATTTGGACCTTTAAATCTAGTTTGAGGAGAGAGGTTGGAGTGATAGTTGTAGAATGAAGCAAAAGCTTCAAAATGAAGACTTGGATCACTTTAAATAGTGTCCAAGTTTGGGACACGGTAAAATTTTACCCGATACCGGCGTTAGACGGGGCTTTTGGTCGCACCCGGCCAATTTGCCGTAACCCGATATGGTTGATTCTAGAAATGTTCCGATCATTAATATGACGCGCTAGAATGAATTCTAAGGGTATTAAGACACTCATTAAGTCATTAAATAAAATCCACATTAATGACTTAATAAAATGTCGGAATCGGAAACGGCGATTGGATGATCAGAACGAGTCGCGAGAAGGGTTACATTTAGGGATATGAATTTTGGGTTGTTACACATGAGTTTTAAAATTTCATCGTTTTAGAAAAATGTTTGTAACTTATCAATATTAAATTTTGACACAATATTGGCATAATTCTAATGTAGTAGTAAGTATACTAGTGTTAGATTTCGATTAGAGACTCACTAGCGAATACCATTATTGTAGGAATCGGTAGTGATACAAGTGTAACATAGTTCAAGGCACCATTTGTCTCATCTCAATGTATTGTGAGTATTCATGACTCCCCTATTTTCGGTTTTTATGTTTTGGGGTGGAAAAGCATGTCCGAAAAACTATTATTTCTTTGTGTATTTAAATTGATTTGTATCAAACTTGATTGCTATATTTTGCTATATTTATCTATGTATATCTATGCAACACGAAACATGAGGCTTTATTGTCTTAAGTCCCTTCTCTTACACTTTAATCCAACCATTAACTCTTTGAGCCAATGGTCATTATGGATAAAGCTATTAGGAATTGACAACTCCTCACTCGCCCGATTGTTGGAGTGCATGATACCATATAATCTATGGAATGATAAGCATAGATCTTGATAAGGCATCAATCATAGGTTTGGTTGTGAACTCATTGTTTGCTCATATACATACAAACTTGTTACTTATTATAGCAACACATTTGTTTATTAATTATAGCAATGAACTTTATTTCCCATGAGAATATGAACATTGCATCTCATTTGGGAAACATACTTTATCTCTCATGATGACAACGGACATTGTTTAGTTAAACTTATTACTCTTTTTTGCAATATATTTCTACTTACGGAGACTTTATTACTCTGGTTCAGGAAGCGAGGCATGTTGGGCCCTAGGTACATCGGTCTGTTTAAGGTTTTAGCTTTAGTGGGATGGTTTGCATACAGACTGGATCTTCAAGCTGAGCTTAGTCAAATCCACAACACTTTTCATGCCTCTCAGCTGCGGAAGTGTTTAGTGCATGATTTCGCCGTTGTGCCTTTGGAGGATATTCAGGTGGACAACCGTCCAAATTATCTTAAGAAACCCGTTGAAATTCTAGACCGAAAGACGAAAACCTTGAGGAACATGGTTGTGTAGTTAGTGAAGGTGCAGTGGCAGCACTGCAAGGGCTCAAAGTGGACTTGGGAGCCAGAGGAGGAGATGAGAGAGCACTACCCAGAGTTATTTGAGGTAGTAGACTTCGAGGACAAAGTTTGAGACAAGTGGGGGAGAATTATAACACTGAGTTCCTTGTATGTATTTAAATTATAAAATTTTCATTTTAATAGGGCAACTCGACGAGTTGGAAGCCCCAAACTCATCAAGTAGATATCAGAAGGGACACAGGTTTTAAGTAACCTACTCGACGAGTTGAGAGCCCTCAACTCGACGAGTAGGCTGGGAGGGGTGAAACCCTAATTTTAGGGTTTTTGCACCTTATTTAAGCATCTTAATCCGTACATGCTAGCCTCATTTCCAGCCTCAAAATCACAAACCCTAAATCACGAAGACCTAATGCATTGAGTGAGCTTGTGAGTCATTTTTAGTGAATATTGTGTGTATTGAAGCTTGTGGAAGGAGAAAATTAGGGATTCAAGAAGAAGCAATTAGATCTAGAAACATATTTCCATCATCATCATTTACTTGCAAGCAAGTTTCAACCTTGCTCGATAACTACTTAGATCTCCTTATTTCATCTTTTAATGGGTTTTTGATCCAAGATGCATGATCATCAAGAAATGCACGTCCCAAGTGAGTATACCTTCAAATCTAGGGCCTTGAAGGGCTTTCATGATATAAAGGTGCAAACTTTATGGCCATTGAAGCCCTATACAAGCTTTAGGATGACATTTTGGCCTTTTAAGCTCCAAAAGGCCATGAACGAAAGGAAAGTTAGAAACTTTATGTATTTGTAATGTATGTAGGGTCCAGATCTCAGTGTATATGCCTCAGTTTGGAGTATTAATGGCCTGTGGACCAAGATCTAGGTACTAAAGAGTTAGGGTTTGAGCTAAGCCATTAATTAAGGGTATTAACGGGTGAAGTTGGAAACATTACCCTTAAAAGCACAATTTTAGTGTATATGTGAAGCATGGAGCTTAGATCTACAAAATAGGGGCATAATCCATTAAGATGAAGCAATAGACTAAAGAACTCGGCGAGTTCATAGAGGAACTCAACGAGTTTGTGTTGATTTGTCCCGATTTTGTAAAGGGTAAAACTCAACGAGTCTGAGGAGGGACTCGACGAGTTGATCGTTGTATCACGACTAAGAGTAGCATGGAAACTCGGCGGGTCAGGGGGTGACTCGACGACTTGAGTCAACTCGGGGTTCACTTTGACTTTGACTGGACGTTGACTTTGACCTTGACCTTGCCTTTGACCAAGGTTCACCTGTAAAGGGGTTTTGAGTGTGGAATGGTATCTAAGAGGTTGTTCTGTATAGGGTGTAAATAGAGTTTGTTGTGGAGCAGGGACAATTCAGCTATTCACACGAGATTGGGGTGAGTTTCCTCTAGTAGGAACGAGTTTACGACACCAAGGTCCCCCCGTGTATGTAATATGATTAGTACTTGAGTGTGGGGGAGGCCCATATGTCATAGAAAGCTGATATTGTATAGATTGATATTATGATTAGTAGCCGGGTGTGGGCGAGGCACGTATCTCCTAGATAGTCGAGTGTGGACGAGGCCTATATCTCATAGATAGTGGATATGATATAGATTTGATATGCTTAGTTATACTTGTTGTCCGTGTGATACTTGGATGTGTTTTATGATTGCATGAGTGTGGGCGAGGCTCGTATCTCATAGCAGCTGAGTGTGGGCAAGGCCCGTATCTCAGAGATAGCAGAGTGTGGGCAGGTCCCATATCTCCTTGTTGCATGTTATGTGGTATGTGGTAGTTTGGTGAGCTCACTAAGCTTTGTGCTTACAACTTTCAATTTTGCTTTGAGGTACTTCTGGTAGCAAGGGGAAGAGCTTGGGATAACTATAGTTCACACACCATTTATGTTTAGCATGGGATAGTTTTACTCTGATATCTTGATATACATTGATATGATGTTTAGGATTTTATGATTTATGACTTATGTTTTAATTCTTTTTTTCATTTTTTAAATTATCCACATAATTCATAGTATTGTTATGTACATTTGTGGATGTTATCAGACATATCATATCACAACGTACTCTACACACATATAAACCCAATCCATCAAGCCACAACATGAAGTTGACCTTAAGAAACATAGTGTGAATTCATTATGTAAGATTCATAATTTGGTATGTTTCCTTTTAGCCCCTTAATGCTTAATTAATTTCACGTTGGTTCCTAGCTAGTACACATGGCGTACTATAAGAATACAATTAGCGTACTAGCTCTCCGAATGATCGCGGTTTCACCCACTACGCTGGGCGTACGTGGGAGTATGCTGGGCATACACAAGGATGGGGAAAAACCTAATTTTTAGGAGAAAAAGAACTTTTGGTGGTTCCTTAGGAGTAGCAGGGGCTTGTATATCTAGATTAATCATCATCCTTGCACGCCATTTGAGGTATAAAGTTCTCTGCTTGATGGTTCCTTATGCTAGATCTAGTTTTGGGACCTGGTTTATGCATTTTTGGGTCTTTTGAGCTAAAGTTGACCTTTTGATGTACTCAAGAAGCCATGGATGTTAGATCTTAGCTCTATTAAAGTCCCTTGGTTTTCTGACTTTGGGTCGTGGATAGGCTATGGACTTTCTTAGGATTAGGTCCATAATGCTTTTTGGGCCCAATTTGGACGTTGATCCTTAGAAGGCCTTGTAATGTCGTTTAAAGCATTTGGGCCTTTTGAGTAGTTAAGTTGGGCCTTGGTTTTGGGCCAAGTAAGGATAAAGGTAAAATGGTTTTTTAGCCTGGAAATTGGTCAAGTAGCTTAGATTCTTGAATATGGGTCTAGATCCAAATTTTAATTGGATATTATTTGATGATGTTAACGCGGGGATCTTCAGATCCAGCAGACCGAGATTTGTTTGAGAGATTCAGTAGCTACAAGTGAGTTTCCTTAGTGTGCTTTGCGGGCCGAAGGCACCAATGTCGGTCCATGGTTTGATATGTGAGGATGCTAGTTGGCTGCGTGACTCTTGCATGTGTTATGTGTTAATATGTTTACCGGGCGGACACTAATATCGGCCCATGGTTTGATATGTTAGGATCATGTATGTTAATCTTTGTGAGTATTGCATGTGTTTATATGAATATATGTTTAGTTATTCATATGTATTCCAGATGGGGCCCCATGACTATCCTGGTCATGGTGGAGTTTCATTTTATGTGGACACATCTAATTTGTTTATTAATTCATACCTTTTTGGGATTAACGAATACAAGAAAAAGTTAGTTTGATTATTACAATCTTTTAGTTTGATGCATTACTCTTGATCTTGTTCCCCTTCATATTTTTATGGAGCTAAAAAGTAGTATAACTGTAATTCCGATTCATACTTTTTATTATAATGATGAGTTTAAAGGTGATTATGAAATAAAGAATGTTTATGATATCATCGAGCCATTGAAGGTATATTCTCACCTTTAAATTTATTTATTTATTTTTTTACATAAAAAAAATTTTAATCTACTTTTGGTATGGTTATAGAAAAATAAGTTTATTTTACTCGGAACAATCTAAGGAATTAGACATTCTATCCTTGGTTTTATTATGCTTGTACTAGACGTGGAAAGAAGGTTATAGAGGTGTTTGATCATACATCTGATTCCCAAAAAGGCATATCATATATGTAACGGATTCATGACAGCTACGGCAAATTTTAGGAACGGATTTTTCCATCGGTAATTAGTAACCGATCACCGACGAATATACTTTTTTGCAAAAAACTTACCGACAAAATAACTGACTAACGGACTAACGATGAAATTTAGGAAAAACTCACTAATAGATTACCGATAGATTTTATGTGACAGGTTGGCGGCGCATTTTTACATTATAAAAAAAAATATAAATTCATGAAAAAATTAACAATAATTACATATTCAACAAAGGAAAAATCTTGAAACATACATCAAATCTATATTTTAAAGCCAACAAATATAAATCCACCAAATGGGTATTCATTACTCATTCATTCATTGTTTACTTACTTCTCCATGCAAAGACAAAAACCAAAACCATCTTGAAAAGTAATTCCACCTTCAGGACCCACCACCTACATTTCTAACAAAGATGTTCCTTAGAATGTCACCATTGATGGAATAAAATCACTTCCGGTAATGGAATCAACAATAGATGTGAAGCCTTTCTGTTACAATCAATGAAAACCTGCAGAAATAAAATAAATGGTAATCTATTGATTAATCTGTAGCATAATAATAATAAAAACACTATTTTATAGTTTATAGTTTATACTCACATGAAAGATATCAACTGCTTGTGAAAGCGACACTTTGTGGTCATCAGAAACATCTTTCCCAAGGAACACAATCCACTTCACATCGGAATTAGTGATTCCGATTCTGATTCTTCCGAAATGAAAGCACACCTTCAGATCAACAATCTCATATTAAATCAAGTGAAAAACGTTGGAAATTTGAGCAAATTGAGATTCGAATTAACAAACCTTCAGATCCATCTTCTTATGTACCCTCAAACACCCTATACGATATTCCCTTTCA